>NC_142464.1:42803000-43106031 GCF_049115385.1 Moschus berezovskii | reverse complement strand
TCCAGTGAATTCTGGTTCTTTTCATTAGAGAATGATATCAGAATCCAAGATCTGGACATGGGATAACAGATATATTTTTTAAGAGCACAATTATTGAAGTTCCAAACAGCTACCAATATACCATTATCTTTATTTATGCATAGCAGCATTGTATCTATTTATGTCTAATATTTAGCTAAGGGAAGAATTTTGTTTTATGTATTAGATTATTGGGGTTCTGTCTTACATTATTTTTCTTTTAGTTCGGTTTATTATTTACTTCTAACTTCTTACAAAATGTATGGAATTATGGATTATGGTAGGCATAATTTTGGCAGCAAGAAATGTCTTATTTTGAAAATGAAGTTATTCTGGATTAATTTTCTCCCAGTAGAGTTAGAGGCCTTTTACCTAGGTCTGTTTTATATTTTCGATATATAAAGATATTGTCACCTGGTGGATTAAACATATCTGGAGTTTTATCCTCTTTTGTTCCTGCTGTTTTATCAGAGAAAGAGCTAATCTGTCTCTCAGGAGTGGACTCATGTTATTCAAGCTCGTAGAAATGGATAAATTCCATAATTCTGTCTTATTCATTTACAGTAAGAAATGCAGTGATAAGTGAACTAGGATGCTTGTATCAGACTCTTTCCTATCTAATGTCTGTTTAGGAAGCAATAGTACATTCAGAAGCCTTTCTGGTGAGCATGGTTCAAAATAAGGGGAGTGTCACAGTTTGCCTGTTGAATGTATGCTGTCTAAGTAGCCTGCTGTTCCTTCTCCCTGATAAGACCATCACTGCCTCAAGGAGTAGAAAACTGCATGGGCAAAGCCTGCTTCTAGTTGCTTGGGTCTCTTCTTTGGTCCCCTAGGCTGACAGTTCCCCCTTCTTTTAGCATTTACTCACAACACACTACATGCACACAGGGCATTTCCTCAATACAAAATTTCCATATACCTTCTCTGGAAATAATTGTCTAGCAACCTTGATTCAAGATTTTGATGTTTACAAATTTTTCAGTCACATATTAAAAAATACAAAATTATGTATATCAGTTTGGGGGTTTACTTCTATAAAAAGCTTAAGCACAGTTATTGCTTATAGATTTTTCTAGTTTAATCCAGAAAGAGAAAATTTTTCCTTTTTCCATAATTCTACTTCCCAACTCCCTATACTTTGCCTCCATATTCCTCCTGGGAGAGGAACTTCTCTGTTGTTTGCATGAAGTTGTGTGAGCGAAGGTAAAGTACCTAACTTCCAAAGTCCTGTGTCTTCTTATCTGTGAAATGAGAAAAAAAAGAAATATCCATTCAGAAGGTTGCTGTATGGATTAAATTCTCATTTAAAATATATCAAATGTATTTAAAAATTGCTGGCAAATATATGCATTCATGGGCTTCCCAAGAAGCACTAGTAGTATAGAAACTGCTTCCCAACATAGGAGACTTAAGAGATGGGATTTCAATCCCTGGATCTGGAGAATCCCATGGACAGAGGAGACTGGTGCACACAGGTCATAGGGTGCATAGAGCTGGTCATGACTGAAGTGACGTAGCATAGCCAGAGTATGAATTCATAAAGGTTAACTGCAGTCAGTGGCCAAAATATCCCTAAACATCAGCTTAAAATTATAGTCAGCATTTCAAATGCTACAGCAGCAATCTTCACCCTGACTCAGTGTTGCCCTGTTAAAGTGGTGTGGATAAGTCAGCAACTATCTACTGAATAAGGACTTGTGCTGTGCTGTGCTTAGTCGCTCAGTCATATCCAACTCTTTGTGACTCCATGGACTATAGCCCACCAGGCTCCTCTGTCCATGGGGATTCTCCAGGCGAGAATACTGGAGTGGATTGCCATGCCCTCCTCCAGGGGATCTTCCTGACCAAGGGATCAAACTCAGGTCTCCTGCATTGCAGGCAAATTATTTTACAAAATGAACTACCAAGGAAACAAACCCAAGAATCCTGGAGTGGGTAGCCTATCCCTTCTCCAGGGGAATGTCCTGACTCATTAATTGAACGGGGGTCTCCTTAATTGCAGGTGGATTCTTTACCAGCTGAGCTACCAGGGAAGCCCCGAATCAGGACCTCAGTTCAGTTCAGTCACTCAGTCATGTCCGACTCTTTGTGACCCCATGGACTGCAGCACCTTAAGTTTCATCTTAAGTTTTAAAACTTAAATTTTATCTTGAGCCACATATTGGCTGTTAGAACTAGTGCTCCAGGAGGATGCTCCCAAATGTGGTCACCAACATGTTCTACATGGAGTGGACTGGATCTTGGAGGCTCATCTGTTCCCAAAACCAGGGGTTGTGAAGCATGCAACTGTTGCCTACAGTTAAAAACCACTTGTGCTCAGTTCTTTGAAGAACAGTTGCTTGTTTTCAACCCCCAAGTTTAAATTCTTCTCCGATTTAGACTTATTTCTCCTGGTGTTTTTTTTTTTTTTTGGTCTGACTTAAATCCTGAATCCAGGCTGGGGTATCTTGTCATTCTCTGCTCTGTCCCTTGCCTCGTTAGGTTCTCTGAACATTGACCACAATCTTTGACTTCTTAAGCATATTTTTGGCCTCATGTAGGTTTGAATAGCAGCTCTGTCCTTCACTCTTTCAATGGAAATGAGTTTGAGCAAACTTGGGGAGATGGTGAAAGAGGGAAGCCTGGCATGCTGCAGTCCATGGGGTTGTGAAGAGTCATATATGACTTAGTGACTGAACTTCTGAAATGTAACTTTGGCCTCCTACCGAGAAATGGTCCTTGTCTATGTGCCTGGTTTTGACCTCATTAACTTGGAAAACAATGCCAGGATCCACAATCCTGGTTGTTGCAGCCATAACCCAACTTGGATCACTGAGTGTCATGATGGCCTCGGACAAATGATGTTTCTCATATTATACATGATACAGGTAATGGAGTCGACTATTCTTATTTTTGGAGGATCATAAGCACTTCTTTCCTGAAAAAATCAGGGAAAAAAATTAGAAATTATGTTATTGCCAAGTTTATTTTTCCATCTTAGATATTTTTGTGAAAAAAGTTGAACATGGGTAAACACAATAGTTACATTTATTATTTTTTAAACTAATACAGTTTTCTTCAATTCCTTTCGTTTTTATATTTTCCAAACTCAAATAACTTCTAAAATGTTTGAGGTGATACTGTGATTTCAGTTTTTATAGTTTGAAGATATTCAAGTGGGAAATGTGAAAATGTATATCTTTAAATCAATGAACCATAGTAATAAGATCTACCCTTCAGGAATTGCCATAAATATCAATGAGTTTATGTAGTAAAGTGTTTCACTCGGTGCCTTGTACATGAAGGGTGCTATTAATTTTCTGTTATTATTATTAAATTTCATATTTATAAAATGAGTAGTTTGTACCATATGACCTACAATGCCCTTCAGTTCAGTTCAGTCACTCAGTCGTGTCTGACTCTTTGGGACCCCATGGACTGCAGCATGCCAGGCTTCCCTGTCCATCACCAACTCCCAGAGCCTACTCAAACTCATGTCCATTGAGTCAGTGATGCCACCCAATCATCTCATCCTCTGTCGTCCACTTCTCTTCACACCTTCAATCTTTCCCAGAATCAGGGTCTTTTCAAAAGGGTCAGTTCTTTGCATCACGTGGCCAAAATATTGGAGTATCAGCTTCAACATCAGTCATTCCAATGAATACTCAGGATTGATCTCCTTTAGGATGGACTGGTTGGATCTCCTTGCAGTCCAAGGGACTCTCAAGAGTCTTCTCCGACACCACAGTTCAAAAGCATTAATTCTTTGGTGCTCAGCTTTCTTTATAGTCCAACTCTCACATCGATACATGATTACATAGCCTTAACTAGACAGACCTTGGTTGGCAAAGTCATGTCTCTGTTTTTAAATATGCTGTCTAGATTGGTCATAACTTTCCTTCCAAGGAGTAAACGTCTTTTAATTTCATGGCTGCAATCAGCATCTGCAGTGATTTTGGAGCCCTCCCAAAAAAAGTCGGCCACTGTTTCCACTGTTTCCCCATCTATTTGCCATGAAGTGATGGAACCAGATGTCATGATTTAGTTTTCTAAATTTTGAGCTTTAAGCCAAATTTTTCACTCTCCTTTTTTACCTTAATCAAGAGGCTCTTTAGTTCTTCTTCACTTTCTGCCATAAGGGTGGTGCCATCTGCGTATCTGAGCTTATTGATATTTCTCCAAGCAATCTTGATTCCAGCTTTTGTTTCATCCAGTCCAGCATTTCTCATGATTTACTCTGCATATAAGTTAAATAGGCAAGTTAATACAGCATTGATATACTCCTTTCTCGATTTGGAGCCAGTCTGTTGTTCCATGTCTAGTTCTAACTGTTGCTTCTTGACCTGCATACAGATTTTTCAGGAGGCAGGTCAGGTGGTCTGGAATTCCCATCTCTTCAAGAATTTTCCATAGTTTGTTGTGATCCACACAGTCAAAGGCTTTGGCATAGTTAATAAAGCAGAAGTAGATGTTTTTCTGGAACTCTCTTGCTTTTTTGATGATCCAGTGGATGTTGGCAGTTTGATATCTGGTTCTTCTGCCTTTTCTAAACCCAGCTTGAACATCTGGAAGTTCACAGTTCTCCAAGCCTGGCTTGGAGAATTTTGAGCATTACTTTGCTAGTGTGTGAGATGATTGTGCAGTAGTTTGAGCATTCTTTGGCATTGCCTTTCTTTGGGATTGGAATGAAGACTGACTTTCTCCAGTCCTGTGGCCACTGCTGAGTTTTCCAAATTTGCTGGCATATTGAGTGCAGCACTTTCACAGCATCATCTTTCGGAATTTGAAATAGCTCAAGTGGAATTCCATCACCTCCACTAGCTTTGTTTGTATTGATTCTTCGTAAGGCCCACTTGACTTCACATTCCAGGTTGTCTGGTTCTAGGTGAGTGATCACACCATCATGATTATCTGGGTCATGAAGATCTTTTTTGTATAGTTCTTCTGTGTATTCTTGCCACCTCTTGTGAATATCATCTTCTTCTCTTAGCTCCTTCCCATTTTTGTCCTTTATTGTGCCCATATTTGCATGTATTATTCCTTTGGTATCTCTAATTTTCTTGAAAGATCACCAGTCTTTCCTATTCTGTTGTTTTCCTCTATTTCTTTGAATTGATCACTGAGGAAGGCTTTCTTATTTCTCCTTGCCAGACTTTACTTTCATCACCAGTCACATCCACAACTGTTGTTGTTTTCGCTTTTGCTCTGTCTCTTCATTCTTTCCAGAGTTATTTCTCCACTGTTCTTCAGTAGTGTATTGGGCACCTACTGACCTGGGAAGTTCATCTTTCAGTGTTCTATATTTTTGCCTTTTCATAGTGTTCATGGAGTTCTCAAGGCAAAAATAATGAAGTGGTTTGCCACTCCCTTCCCCAGTGGACCACGTTTTGTCAGAACGCTCCACCATGACCTGTCCATCTTGGGTGGCCCTACATAGCATGGCTCATAGTTTCATTGAGTTAGACAAGGCTGTGGTTCATGTGATCTTGGTTTTCTGTGATTGTGGTTTTCACTTTGTCTGCCAAGGAAAGATATAAGCATCTGAATACAGAGTTCCAAAGAATAGCAAGGAGACAAGAAAACTTCCTCAGCGATCAATGCAAAGAAATAGAGGAAAACAACAGAATAGGAAAGACTAGGGATCTCTTCAAGAAAATTAGAGATACCAAGGGAAAATTTCATGCAAGGATGGGCTCAATAAAGGACATAAATGGTGTGGACCTAACAGAAGCAGAAAATATTAAGAAGAGGTGGCAAGAATACACAGAAGAACTGTACAAAAATATCTTCATGACCAAGATAATCACGATGTTGTGATAACTCACCTAGAGCCAGACATCCTGGAATTTGAAGTCAAGTGGGCCTTAGAAAGCATCACTATGAACAAAGCTAGTGGAGGTGATGGAATTCCAGTTGAGCTATTTCAAATCCTGAAAGATGATGCTGTGAAAGTGCTACACTCAATATGCCAGCAAATTTGGAAAACTCAGCAGAGGCCACAGAACTGGAAAAGGTCAATTTTCTTTCCAATCCCAAAGAAAGGCATTGCCAAAGAATGCTCAAACTATGGCACAGTTGCACTCATCTCACACGCTAGTAAAGTCATGCTCAAAATTCTCCAAGCCAGGCTTTAGCAATACATGAACCATGAACTTCCAGATGTTCAAGCTGGTTTTAGAAAAGGCAGAGGAACCAGAGATCAAATTGCCAACATCCGCTGGATCATGGAAAAAGCAAGAGATTTCCAGAAAAACATCTATTTCTGCTTCATTGACTATGCCAAAGCCTTTGACTGTGGATCACAATCAACTGTGGAAAATTCTGAAAGAGATGGGAATACCAGACCACCTGACCTACCTGCCTCTTGAGAAACCTGTATGCAGGTCAGGAAGCAACAGTTAGAACTGGACATGGAACAACAGACTGGTTCCAAATAGGAAAAGGAGTGCGTCAAGGCTGTATATTGTCACCCTGCTTATTTAACTTCTATGCAGAGTACATTATGAGGAACGCTGGGCTGGAAGAAGCACAAGCTGGAATCAAGATTGCTGGGAGAAATATCAATAACCTCAGATATGCAGATGACACCATGCCGGGAGCCAGCGAGGGAAATCCTACCCATGGCAAAGGTCAATTGGGGAAGAGGCCTGACGGGCAAAGGCTAATCAGGACTCGAGGAGCCCCCTGGACTTACCTGAGCATCTACCCCAAAGAAAACCGGAATCTGACTGATTTACTATCTTACGCCTCTTACCAAGTCCTCTAATACTTACGGGGGTTTTCCCCCAACCACCTTTCTCTGAAAACATTAATTCAGAGCTGTAGTTTAAAAGTTCTCCTCGGCTTAATAGGAGTGTTCCAATCCAAGCCCCTCTGATAGCTTTCTAACTTGCATGACAAGTTTGTCCGGGCTCTTACAACTATGAATGTGACTGTTTATAGCCTCCCAGCCATGCAAGGACAGAAAGCCTAATATTCTAAAATACAGGAATCTGTTGAAGAAGTTAAAATCATTAGAGTAGTACTAAAAAAGATTTCATTGTTGAATCAATGCTTGCTGCAAAGTTTCCTGTATTTGTTGTATCCTTGGAAATATATTAATCACATATAGAGAATATAAGTAGTAGCCTTTGATTTAACCACATCAGATCTTAAGTTAATAAATTCCTTTCTTGTAGCTCACTACACCTGTACCTTATAGGAATGTAACCTTGTCATGTGTATAGCACCTGACTTTAGGAAAATCAACTTAAAAGAATATAAGCCTTTTTCTAGCTAACTAACCTTTGTTAGGAGAGAGGGCCATAAACTGTTAGCAGGCCACCTGGCCAGAAGATGATGTAAACCACCCAAAACTTTTGTATATCACGAGACATACAAAAATGAGCCCTGATCCTGATAAGGGTCAAGACTGCTGACCCCGCGTGATTTTGGCGTGACTCTATACCTTTCTTTCTCTGTTTTTTATGTGCACAACTTAGGGTATAAAAGCAGCACTGGAAAATAAAGTTTTGGGCCTTGCTCACTGAAGCTTGGTCTCCCCGTGTCGTTCTTTCTCTTTTTCCATCCTTTTCTCTATTCTCCTTTTTCTGGTTGAGATTCTTGGAGCGCTGGGCCCTCTGAGTTTACTTATCTGCCTGGGCTTCTAAGACCCACTCGAGGGGGTGCCCTGGTGTGGTGCCTCCAGTGATTCGAGAGGGCGCCTGCGGCCTACGTAAACAGAGCAAACCCCGTGCTGGGGTTTTATTGGTTTCCAGCGTAAACCAAGGAATCATCAGCCCCTGTCTCTCTCTCTCTCTCTCTAACGCCGAGGCCGTTCATCCCGAGGATACCCTGGGCCTTATCAAGGCTGGACCCCGATAACACCACCCTTATGGCAGAAAGTGAAGAAGAACTAAAAAGCCTCTTGAAGAAAGTGAAAGAGGAAAGTGAAAAAGTTGGCTTGAAGCTCAACATTCAGAAAATGAAGATCATGGCATCCAGTCCCATCACTTCATGGGAAATAGACGGGGAAGCAGTGGAAACAGTGTCAGAATTTACCTTTTTGGGCTCCAAAATCACTGCAGATGCTGATTGCAGCCATGAAATTAAAAGACGCTTACTGCTTGGAAGGAAAGTTATGACCAACCTAGAGAGCATATTAAAAAGCAGAGACATTACTCTGCCAACAAAGGTCCCTCTAGTCAAGGCTATGGTTTTTCCCGTGGTCATGTATGGATGTGAGAGCTGGACTCTGAAGAAGGCTGAGCGCCGAAGAATTGATGGTTTTGAAGTGTGGTGTTGGAGAACATTCTTGAGAGTCCCTTGGACTGCAAGGAGATCCAACCAGTCCATTCTAAAGGAGATCAGTCCTGGGTGCTCATTGGAAGGACTGATGCTAAAGCTGAGACTCAATAATTTGGCCACCTCATGAGAAGAGTTGACTCATTGGAAAAGACCCTGATGCTGGGAGGGATTGGGGTCAGGAGGAGAAGGGGGTGACAAAGGATGAGATGGCTGGATGGCATCACTGACTCAATGGATGTGAGTTTGAGTGAACTCCGGGAGTTGGTGATGGACATGGAGGCCTGGTGTGCTGCGATTCATGGGGTTGCAAAAAGTCGGATACGACTGAGTAACTGAACTGAACTGCCCTCTGATCAAGAAGGATAAGAGGCTTATGGAAGTTTCCTGATGGGAGAGACTCACTAAGTGGGGAACTGGGTCTTCATTTGATGGGCGGGGTCATGCTCAGTACATCTATAATGCAATTTTCTGTTGATGGACAGGACTGTGTTCCCTCCCTGTTATTTGACTGGAGGCCAAACTATGCTGGAGGTAATGAAGATGATGAAGACCTCCTTCTGAAGGTCGCATGCACACACGGCTACACTCAGTGCCCCCAGCCCTTCAGTAGGCCACCGCCAACCCACACCTCTGCCAGAGACTCCTGGATACTCACAGGCAATTCTGGGTCAGTCTCTTGTGGGGTCGCTGCTCCTTTCTCCTGGTTTATGTGCACACAACGTTCTTTTGTGCCCTCCAAGAGTCTGTTTCCCCAGTTCTGTTTTGAATTATGTTAAAGTCACTATGCTAAAAGTAGTGTATTTGAATTCTAGCCTGGGTAATGTTATTGAGCTGTAATTTCTGAAAAACACAGCTTTTCTCTGGGCTTCGTGTTTCTCACCAGTTCAGAAACATGTATCTGTTAAGCCCACACTGTGTTTGAGGCTTTGTGCTTGGTATTAGGAACAGAGAAATGAATAAGACAACCTCATAAGAGAGATAGGTATGGAAACAATTAAAGCATACATGTTAAAAGTACATCCACATTTTCTGTTTAAATAAAACAGAGTGCTAGTGATTAATCTGCCAGGGAAATAGGTTTAGGAAAAACTTCAATTTTATTATATTTTTTTTATTGGAGGCTAATTACTTTACAATATTATATTGGTTGGTTTTGCCATACATTGGCATGAATCCAGAGAAGAGACATTTAAGAATTATTAGGAGTCAGACAAAAAAGTGGAAGAAAGTCATTATGCAGCTTATTAAGGACAGCTTAAAATTTCATGATTTTAGCCATATACCTTTTGAGCTTTTGGAAATGGACATGGCCAAGATGCTAATAATATCAGTGAACTATTAAAAGTGATATTCAGATGCTTTGAAAATGTTGAAAACTTCAAAAATAAAACTTCTCTCCATATAGATATTTAAAAATGCTCTTTGGGATTATTTTTTGGCCTTGTTTATACATTTCCAACTAGGAATATTTCTTTCTGAAAAGGGAACTCCCTTTATCATAAAGTAGCTTACTTCCACTAAGTCATTTGACTAATAATAGAAAATAATATCTTGATTTTATCTTATACTTGCATATAGCTATTAAGATACAAAAATTTTGCATCATTGTATGTAGATTCACTGTATATATGTTTCTCTCACTGTACAGATTTTTGTAAAACACAGAGCTAATATCAAAATATAGTTTATCCCTCAATAATTGCTGCTTTTGTTTCAGATACTACAGAATTCATGTTTTAAATATATAAATCTTCCTAAACCATACTCCCCCAACCCCTCTACCAATTTAACAACAAAGACATTTGGATTCACAGAGATTCTAACAAAAGATTACCCAACATTTTCTCTTATCTTAAAATTGGATGTATTACCTTGGGATAGGACCTTGTCCAGTACTAAGACTGCTCAATCAAATGGATTTTTTGGTTGGCTGAACTCAAAGTCACTTAGCCACATCAACAGAACAAGAGACTTTGCTTCATCCAGTGACTATATCAAATAGCTATTGTTAGGATGTAAAGGTCTCAGTCGATCAGGACTTGAGGGTCTAAAAGAATTTGATTTCTCTTTAAGAGTCATTTAGAACAGTCTGGAGAACACAGAGACACCCTTGTTAAATAAAAAATGAAGATGGCTGTAAGATCAAAGGGGCTTTTACCTCAATGGAATATGAGAGGAAGAATGGGAGTAGATCTCAGACTAATAGAATTTTAGTGTAGGAAGGTATCTTAGAAATAGCTCAGCAAATGCTCTCAATGCACATATGAGAAAACTGAAGTTCAGAACTGTTAGATGCCTTCCAAAAACCATGCATCCAGTTTTCCTCCAAAGAGTCAGAAAGTATGTTTAGTGTAGGATCAAATTCAGACATTTGATAATATTTACACATTAATTTATGTAAGTACATACCAAGCTACAATAATATCACTGACATATATTCATTCCACACATTTAAATGTGCCACAATATTTTTTCTTTTTTCAAATCATGAAAGTATGGTAGCACATTTAGAGGAGACTTGGAAAATACAGAACAAGGTTACATATTGTTCCACTATATATATATATATATTACAATTTTTAAGTAGATAAATTAAGATTTTTAGTTGGAATTTCAATATCCAACCCTCAAAAATGAATAGAACGAACATACAGAGAAGTAGGATACAGTAAACCTAAAAAACTCTATGAACCAATTCAACATCATTAAGATTTACACAATTTTCACACAACAGTAGGATACAAATTCTGCTCAAGTTCTCATATACTACAAACTAGGAGCTACTGGAACATACTCAGGGATATAAAATAAGGCGCAAAAGTTTTTCATAGTCTAAAGGTATTGAGTCTGTTACCAGATTCAACAGATCATACAGAGTGTGTTCTCTTATCAATGTAGAATTATGTTAGAAATCAATATCAAAAGGTATTTGAAAATAACCCACTTATTTTCAAGTGCAGTGTGACATTTACCAGGAGAGATCTTTGACTTAGCCATTGAAAGCCTCAGTAAAGTTAGAAGGCTGAAAAAACACAGAGGGTGACTGCAGAAAAGAAAGCATTTAAATGAAAAACTAACATCAAAGATAATTTCTATAATCCTGATCCCTTCACAGTTTAAGTAGGCCTCCAACCCCTATGCTTTTCAATATCCTTTCCCAATATCCTAGAAATTTACAGGTGTACATTTTAATCATCATTTTGGTCACTGTCCATTTCAAAATAAACTATATGATGCAGTTTAAAATTATGAGTTTTGGAGGAAATATATACATAAAATATATGAAAACAGAGCTTTAGGCAAACTGGAACCAAAAAGCCTTTGGAGCTCTAAAAAATAAGTTCAGTGTATATCAATGAGAAAATAATTTTAACAGATACATTTTCAACTTCCTTCTCTCTCTCTCTTCCTTCTGGGACCACTATCATATGAGTATTGGTATGCTTGATGTTCCAGAAAATTTCCTTAAACTTTTCTTATTTTTGAAAGTTTGTGGGTTTTTCTGTGTATGTTCCAATAGAGCCATATCTGTTTTTCTATCATCAGATCACTTAGCATTCTTCTGTATAATGTAATCTACAGTTCATTCCTTCTAGTGTGTTTTTCATTTCAGTTATTGTATTCTACAGTTATGACTGGTTCTTTTTAAATATTTTCTACTTATTAAAATTCTCAGTGTGTTTATTCTTTTCCCTAATTCAGTAAGAATTCTTGTTACTAACACTCTTAACTCCATCTGGTAAACTGTTAATTCATTTCATTAGTTAGTTTTTAAAGGTTTTTCTCTCACTCTTCAATTGAGACAAATCCCTCTGTCTTCTCATTTTGCTTATCTTTCTGCGTCTCTGGAAATTAGTTGGAACAGTTGCCTGTGGTGGTCTTGAAGTGGGGTGCTTACATAGGAGCCTCCCTATACAGTTTGTGTGTGTCCAGTGGCTTTGGTGTGAGAGCTGGATTCCAGGTGAACATAAGTTACATCTTTCCTCGGGATATCCTGGCAGCTGTCACCTTGGTAGGAGGTAAGACTGAAGACGAAGGAACTAGGGCCAGAGCCAGGTGTGAGCTCGTGCTCCCCATCTGCTTAGTGGCTGTTACCATGCTGTCACGGGCAGGGCTCGTCCCAAGTTGCTGGAGCAGAAGTCCTGATTGTTGGGTCCGAGCTGACTCCTTTCCCTTTAACTGTATAATCTCCTTGCTCCCAGTCCTAGCACCCTTGCTTTTGACCATGCTTCAGGAGCAAGCAAACTGGTATGCACTCCTCACATGTAGAGCTAGAGCTTCCAGCAGCCCTCCTGCTAGTCCCACCAGCCCTACAGCCAGACATGGGAGCTATCTTACCGTGCTGGACCCCAGGACAGGGGAGCCCAATAGTTGGCTTGTAATGCTCATGCCCCAGGGTGGATCTCCTCCCATGTAATCTTCTTTTTCCTGTGACCCCTCTAAGAGGCACAGGTCCCGACCTGATTGCTTCTCTTTCCTTCCTACCCAATTCTGTGTGGCTCTTTCTTATACCCTTCTTTGTACAAGTGACTTCCTGCCAGTTTCTAGTTAGAACTATTCTACATGTAGGTGTCTTTTTTTTTATTTTTTGTAGGTGTCTTTTGATGTGTCTGTGGAGGGAGGTAAGTTCCACATCCTCCTATTCCTCCGTCTTGATTTCCTCCCAATTTTAGATTTTGTTCTTTTAATTAGATCTCCTATGACATTAAGCTTTCCCCAAAAGTGGAGTTCTGATTTAGGTGACTCTTTTCCTTCTAAACCATGATTATGAAATATTAATTATTTTCATAATTACATTCTATTTAAAGAGTCTAAGAAAAAGAAGACTGATAGTCATTGAATATGGTGGTGACAATATAAGTTCAATTGCAGTTATTAACTGCACTTTACTAATTCTGCTTTACTGTCTTTCAGTTCAGTTCAGTTCAGTCGCTCAGTTGTGTCCGACTCTCCGCGACCCCATGAGTCACAGCACGCCAGGCCTCCCTGTCCATCACCAACTCCCGGAGTTCACTCAAACTCATGTCCACAGAGTCGGTGATGCCATCCAGCCATCTCATTCTCTGTCGTCCCCTTCTCCTCCCGCCCCCAACCTTTCCCAGCATCAGAGTCTTTTCCAGTGAGTCAACTTGTCGCATGAGGTGGCCAAAGTATTGCAGTTTCAGCTTAGCATCACCTGAATAATGCTGATGAGTTCCCTTACTTCAAACGTCTTTCAAGATATTTATATTTGTTTCTTGTGGAAAGAAATCTCAATACACTGACAGTTAAACTTGTTAAACCAAATTTTGGAAGATAAAAAGTTTTCTTGAAATATTGAATCTTTTTTTTTTTTCAGTTCACATAGTGATCATAATGTTCTATTTAAACCAACCATCTCTAGGACATAAGACATACTCAGTTCAGTTGCTCAGTCATGTCCAACTCTTTGTGACCCCATGGACTGCAGCATGCCAGGCTTCCCTGTCCATCACCAACTCCCAGAGTTTACTCACTCATGTTCATTGAGTTCGTGATGCCATCCAGCCATCTCATCCTCTGTTGTCTCCTTCTCCTCCCACCTTCAATCTTTCCCAGCATCAGGGTCTTTTCAAATGAGTCAGCACTTTGTAACAGGTGGCCAAAGTATTGGAGTTTCAGCTTTAGCATCAGTCCTTCCAATGAACACCCAGGACTGATCTCTTTTAGGATGGACTGGTTGGATCTCCTTGCAGTCCAAGGGACTCTCAAGAGTGTTCTCCAGTACCACAGTTCAAAAGCATCGATTCTTCTAGGCTCAGCCTACTTTACACTCCAAGTCTCACATCCATTCATGACTACTGGAAAAACCATAACTTTGACTAGACAGACCTTTGTTGGCAGTAATGTCTCTGCTTTTTAATAGAGAAAAAGACATCTGGGTTGGTCATAGCTTTTCTTCCAAGGAGCAAGCATCTTTTAATTTCATGGCTTCAGTCAACATCTGCAATGATTTTGAGCCTCCCCCCCAAAATAAAGTCTCTCACTGTTGCCACTGTCTCCTCGTCTATTTGCCATGAAGTGATGGGACCAGAAGCCATGATCTTAGTTTTATGAATGTTGATCTTTAAGCCAACTTTTTCACTCTCCTCTTTCACTTTCATCAAGAAGCTTTTTAGTTCTTTACTTTCTGCCGTAAGGGTGGTGTCATCTGCATATCTGAAGTTATTGATATTTCTCCCAGCAATCTTGATTCCAGCTTGTGCTTCATCCAGCTCAGCATTTTGCATGATGTACTCTGCATATAAGTTAAATAAGCAGGGTGACAAAATGCAGCCTTGACGTACTTCTTTCCCTGTTTGGATCCAGTCTGTTGTTCCATGTCCAGTTCTATCTGTTGCTTCCTGACCTGCATACAGATTTCTCAGGAGACAGGTCAGGTGGTCTGGTATTCCCATCTCTTTAAGAATTTTTCACAGTTTGGTGTGATCCACACAGTCAAATGCTTTGGCATAGTAAATAAAGTGAAAGTACATATTTTTCTGGAACTCTCTCACTTTTTCAATGATCTAATGGATGTTGGCAATTTGATATCTGGTTCCTCTACCTTTTCTAAATCCAACTTGAACATCTGGAAGCTCATGGTTCATGTACTGTTGAAACCTGGCTTGGAGAATTTTGAACATTACTTTACTAGTATGTGAGATGAGTGCAGTTGTGTGGTAGTTTGAACATTCTTTGGCATTGCCTTTCTTTGGGATTGGAATGAAAACTGACTGTTTCCAGTCCTGTGGCCACTGCTGAGTTTTCCAAATTTGCTGGCATATTGAGTGCAACAGTTTCACAGCACCATCTTTTAGGATTTGAAGTAGCTCAACTGGAATTCCATCACCTCCACTAACTTTGTTTGTAGTGATGATTTCTAAGGCCCACTGGACTTCATATTCCAGGATGTCTGGCTCTAGGTGAGTGATCACACCATTTGATTATCTGGGTCATGAAGATCTTTTTTGTACAATTTTTCTGTGTATTCTTGCAAACTCTTCTTAATAGCTTCTCCTTCTGTTAGGTCCATACCATTTCTGACCTTTATTGAGCCCATCTTTGCATGAAATGTTCCCTTTGTATCTCTAATTTTCTTGAAAGATCTCCAGTCTTTCCAATTCTATTGTTTTCCTCTATTTCTAGCACTGAGGAAGGCTTTCTTATCTCTCCTTGCTATTCTTTGGAACTCTGCATTCAAATAGGTTTACCTTCCCTTTTCTCCTTTGTCTTTCACTTCTCTTCTTTCTCAGCTATTTTTGAGGCCTTGTCAGACAAACTTTTTGCATTTCATTTTCTTGGGGATGGCATTGATCACTGCCTCCTGTACAATGTCACAAACCTTCGTGCCTAGTTCTTCAGGTACTCTTTGTATCAGAAATAATCCCTTGAATCTGTCACTTCCACGGTATAATTGTAAGGTCATACTTGAATGGTCTAGTGGTTTTCCCTACTTTCTTCAATTTAAGTCTGAATTTGGCAATAAGGAGTTCATGTCTGGTCCACTCCTGTTCTTGTTTTCTCTAACTCTATAGAGCTTCTCTATATTCAGCTGCAAAGAGTATAATCAATCTGATTTCAGTATTGACCATCTGGTGATGTCCATGTGTAGAGTCTTCTCTTTTGTTGTTGGAAGAGGGTGTTTCCTATGACCAGTGCGTTCTCTTGGTAAAGCTCTATTAGCCTTTGCCCTGCTTCATACTGTACTCCAAGGCCAGTTTTGCCTGTTAGTCCAGGTATTTGTTGACTTCCTACTTTTGCATTCTAGTCCCTTATAATGAAAAGGACATATTTTTGGGTGTTCTGGAATGTCTTGCAGGTCTTCATAGAACCATTCAGCTTCTTCAGCCCTACTGTTTGGGGCATAGACTTGGATTACTGTGATATTGAGTGGTTTGCCTTGGAAATGAACAGAGATCATTCTGTAGTTTTTGAGATTGCATCCAAGTACTGTATTTGGGACTCTTTTGTTGCCTATGATGGCTACTCCACTTCTTCTACAGGATTCTTGCCCACGGTAGTAGATATAATGGTCATCTGAATTTAATTCACCCATTCTAGTCCATTTTAGTTCACTGATTGCTAAAATGTCAGTGTTCACTCTTGCCATCTCCTGTTTGACCACTTCCAAGTTACCTTGATTCATGGACCTATCATTCCAGATTCCTATGCAATATTGGTCTTTACAGCATTGAACTTCACTTTAATCAACAATCACATCCCAAACTGCGTGTTGTTTTTGCTTTTGTTCCGACTCTTCATTCTTTCTGGTTATTTATCCACTGTTCTTCAGTAGCATATTTGGCAGCTACCAACCTGGGGAGTTCATCTTTCAGTGTCCTATCTTTTTGCCTTTTCATACTGTTTGTGGAATTCTCAAGGCAAGAACACGGAAGTGGTTTGCCATTCCTTTCTCCAATAGACCACGTTTTGTCAGAACTCCCCAGCATGAACTGTCCTTCTTGGGTGGCCCTAGATGTGGCATGGCTCATAGTTTCATTGAGTTAGACAAGGCTGTGCTCCATGTGATCAGCTTGATTAGTTTCTGTGATTTTGGTTTTCAATAAAACATATTGAATGCTTTCAAAGTTTCAAACAAATTTTAGGAGCATTCCTATAATTTGATGATTATGTATAATTTAAATGTTGCCACAATCTCTGTCTGCCCTTTTAGTGTGCCTGTTTTCTTACTATGACTAAGCTTACTGAGGTTTACATGTGAAATATCTGACATGTATCCTTTGCAGAATAGTTTTCTAATGTTCTTGGGTTCTCTGCTACATTGAATTTGCAGTGACAGCCCTCCACTGTTACTGCTCACAAATCCCTCTGGAATTAGGAGAGGGGGGAAACAGTGAGCCAGAACTAGTTCTCTTCTGTTAAGCTTTCTTTTCAGCCCCATTACACTGCACAGATTTGTGTAGGTTTCTGAAGAATATTGGCCATTTCAGAAGGAAATTACAGAAAATCCTTCATGGTCAGGATCCTCCATATTCTGATATGATAGTTCTTCCTTCTTTCAAGGACAGATAGTGTTAATGGTCTGTAGTTAGTGTCCCCCGGTAAAGAAGTGTGAGGCTGTGTGACTAAACCCAGCTCATAGTTTATACATTTTGCAAGAAAGAACATGTAATATTTATGAATTTCCAGGAAAAACTTTTGTATGAAAGATAATATTTTATTGGCTTTTTTAGTATTTCTACTAGAGATTAGAATGAAAATTTCCTTGTAATGTCTCTAGTGAGGTACAGGATGCCCCCCCAAAGACACTTGATTCCTGCTTAGACAGTCATTATGAAAAAGTGTTAGAGCATCTCCCACTTCTTTCAAAACAGTTGTCTTTCCTGCCCACAGAGTTGACCCCGGGTGTGCCCCTAAGTCCATAGTGAGCCATGCCAACTAAGAGTTCTGGGATTTTATGGATATTCAAAAGACCTTTGGCAGAAGTCAGTTAGTAGCTGAACACTGCTTAGCACTCCCTTATACAGGGATTTGTAAGAGGAAATGCAACCCAATCCAATATTCTTGCCTGGAAAATCCCATGGGCAGAGGAGCCTGGCAGGCTTCAGTCCACGAAGTTGCAAAGATTTGGACAAAACTGAGCATGCATGCATGCAGGGATTCAGTGAATATTGATGTTTAAGCAGGTCTGTCTCTTAGCCTGGTAATGTTCATTCTATTATTACTATAATTAAAAAATTCTGTGTAACTTATATTTTATCTTGGCAGTGCAAACAAAAAGCATCTAAATACCTTGGTCTCCATGGAGGGCAAGGGAGTCCATCATTAATAGCTTCCCCCTTCTTCTGACATAAGCACCATGTACCTTTACCCCTGCCTTCAGGTAATGTTCCTTATCCACCTTTCGTTATTGTTGTATGAATGTCTACAGAGTATCTGGCCCACTCGGTCCCTCTTCTAATCACCACGATGCTCATATGATCCAGTCTGACTAATCATAACACTCCATCCCTAGAATTAGGCTTGTTTATCAAATGGTGTGTGATCTGTTCTGTTCTGTGCTAAGCCAGTACAATTCAATTTCCTCTCTGGGATTTTATGTGAACAGGAAGAAAGAGAGAAGCCCTCTTTTCTCTGAGTAATTAACCTGGGAAAAAGTAAACCCAGAACATATCCATGATTTTTCTTCCTTTGCCCTTTGGGCAAAATTGTCTACAATGTGGGCAATGAAATCAACCCACAGAAGGGAGGAGAGACAAGAGTGTAAAATAAATTCCTAGTTCTAGTTCTTCATATTTCCAGCCCTGTTTGGGTTCCCTTGTGAAGCTCAATCACTCAGTGGTGTCTGACTCTTTGCGACCCCATGGACTGTAGCCCACCAGGCTCCTCTGTCCATGGAGTTTTCCAGGCAAGAATACTGGAGTCGGTTGCCATTTCCTTCTCCGGGGTATCTTCCCAACCCAGGGATCAAACACTCATATCTTGCATCTCCTACATTGGCAGGCAGATTCTTTACCACTGTACCACATGAGTTCCCTTAGGTTTTCCTTTATTCCCTTGAGTCTTTTAATTATTCCATTAGCCTTATAGTACTGAAATAAACTTATCTATCTTCATCATCTACCTATTTGCTAAGTCTGGTTTAAGTTGAGGTTCTCTTATTGAGGATGGGGAGAATCCTTACTTTGTTAACTCTTTCCCCCGTATCCTAACTGGGCTCTTCTACTGTGAGACTTGAATCTGTGTCTCATGTATTTCAGTCTGAGAATACACTTTACTCCTGTTATTAGCCTACTTGGGTTGCCATAAGAAGATGCAACAGACTGGGTAGCTTAAACTACTGAAATTAATTTTCTTACAGTTCTGGAGGCTAAAAGTCCAAGGTCAAATTGTTGACAGGTTGGTTTCAGCTGAGGTCTCTCTACCTGGCTTACAGAAGGCCACCTTCTTGATGTGTCCTCACATGGCTTTCTCCCTCTGCATGGACACCTGTGGCATCTCTCTTACTCTAAGGATACCAGTCACACTGGATAGGGCCCCATCCTTATGACCTCATGTGACTTTCATTACATCCCTATCAGCTCCATTTACAAATATGATCATGTTAGGAGTTAGGACTTAAACATATGACATTTTCAGTCAGTTCAGTTCAGTTCAGTTCAGTCGCTCAGTCGTGTCCAACTCTCCGTGACCCCATGAATCAAGCACGCCAGGCCTCCCTGTCCATCACCAAATCCCGGAGTACACTCAAACTCATGTCCACAGAGTCGGTGATGCCATCCAGCATCTCACTCTCGGTCGTCCCCTTCTCCTCCCGCCCCCAACCTTTCCCAGCATCAGAGTCTTTTACAGTGAGTCAACTCGTCGCATGAGGTGGCCAAAGTATTGCAGTTTCAGCTTTAGCATCAGTCCTTCCAATGAACACCCAGGATTGATCTCCCTTAGAATGGACTGGTTGGATCTCCTGGCGGTAGAAGGGACTCTCAAGAGTCTTCTCCAACACACCAGTTCAAAAGCATCAATTCTTCGGCGATCAGCTTTCTTCACAGTCCAACTCTCACATCCATACATGACCATGGGAAAAACCATAGCCTTGACTAGACGGACCTTTGTTGGCAAAGTAATGTCTCTGCTTTTCAATATATTATCAAGGTTGGTCATAACTTTCCTTCCAAGGAGTAAGCGTCTTTTAATTTTATGGCTGCAATCAGCATCTGCAGTGATTTTGGAGCCCAAAAAAAATAAAGTCTGACACTGTTTCCACTGTTTTTCCATCTATTTCCCATGAAGTGATGGGACCAGATGCCATGATCTTTGTTTTCTGAATGTTGAGCTTCAAGCCAACCTTTTCACTCTCCTCTTTCACTTTCATCAAGAGGCTTTTGAGTTCCTCTTCAATTTCTGCCATAAGGGTAGTGTCATCTGCATATCTGAGATTATTGATATTTCTCCCAGCAATCTTGATTCCAGCTTGTGCTTCTTCCAGCCCAGCGTTCCTCATGATGTACTCTGCATATAAGTTAAATAAGCAAGGTGACAATATACAGCCTTGACGTAACTCCTTTTCCTATTTGGAACCAGTCTGTTGTTCCATGTACAGTTCTGACTGTTGCTTCCTGGCCTGCATACAGGTTTCTCAAGAGGCAGGTCAGGTGGTCTGGGATTCCCATCTCTTTCAGAGTGTTCCACAGTTTATTGTGATCAACACAGTCAAAGGCTTTGGCATAGTCAATGAAGCAGGAATAGATGTTTTTCTGAAACTCTTTTGCTTTCTCCATGATCCAGCGGATGTTGGCAATTTGATCTCTGGTGCCTCTGCCTTTTTTAAAACCTGCTTGAACATCTGGGAGTTCATGGTTCACATATTGCTGAAGCCTGGCTTGGAGAATTTTAAGCATGACTTTACTAGCGTGTGAGATGAGTGCAATTGTGTGGTAGTTTGAGCATTCTTTGGCATTGCCTTTCTTTGGGATTGGAATGAAGACTGACCTCTTCCAGTCCTGTGGCCACTGCTGAGTTTTCCAAATCTGCTGGCATATTGAGTGCAGCACTTTCACAGCATCATCTTTCAAGATTTGAAGTTGTTCAACTGGAATTCCATCACCTCCACTAGCTTTGTTCGTAGTGATGCTTTCTAAGGCCCACTTGACTTCACATTCCGAGATGTCTGGCTCTAGGTCAGTGATCACATTATCGTGACTATCTTGGTCGTGAAGATCTTTTTTGTACAGTTCTTCTGTGTATTCTTGCCACCTCTTCTTAATATCTTCTGCTTCTGTTAGGTCCATACCATTGCTGTCCTTTATCGAGCCCATCTTTGCATGAAATGTTCCCTTGGAATCTCTAATTTTCTTGAAGAGATCTCTTGTTTTTCCTATTCTGTTATTTTCCTCTATTTCTTTGCATTAATCACTGAGGAAGGCTTTCTTATCTCTCCTTGCTATTCTTTGGAACTCTGCATTCAGATGCTTATATCTTTCCTTTTCTCCTTTGCTTTTCGCTTCTCTTCTTTTCACAGCTATTTGTAAGGCCTCCTCAGACAGCCATTTTGCTTTTTTGCATTTCTTTTCCATGGGGATGGTCTTGGTCCCTGTCTCCTGTACAATGTCACGAACCTCCGTCCATAGTTCATCAGGCACTCTATCTATCATATCTAGTCCCTTAAATCTATTCCTCACTTCCACTGTATAAACATAAGGGATTTGATTTAGGTCATATCTGAATGGTCTAGTGGTTTTCCCTACTTTCTTCAATTTCAGTCTGAATTTGGCAATAAGAAGTTCATGATCTGAGCCACAGTCAGCTCCTGGTCTTGTTTTTGCAAACTGTATACAGCTTCTCCATCTTTGGCTGCAAAGAATATAATCAATCTGATTTCAGTGTTGACCATCTGGTGATGTCCATGTGTAGAGTCTTCTCTTGTGTTGTTGTTTTAGTTGAGTTCAATTGCTCAGTCGTGCCTGACTCGTTATGACCCCATGGACTGCAGCATGCCAGGCTTCCCTGTACGTCAGTAACTCCTAGAGCTTGCTCAATCTCATATCCATCTAGTCAGTGATGCCATCCTTTCATCTCATCCTGTCATCCCCTTCTCCTTCCACCTGAAATCTTTCCCAGCATCAGGGTCTTTTCCAATGAGTCAATTCTTCACATCAGGTGGCCAAAATATTGGAGCTTCAGCTTCAGCCTCAGTCCTTCCAATGAATATTCAGGACTGATTTCCTTTAGGATTGACTGGTTGCACCTCCTTGCAGCCCAAGGGACTCTCAAGAGTCTTCTCCAATACCACAGTTCAAAAGCATCAGTTCTTTGGTGCTCAGCTTTCTTATTAGTCCAACTCTCACATCCATACATGACTACTGGAAAAGCCATAGCTTTGACTATATGGACTTTTGTTGGCAAAGTAATGTTTCTGCTTTTTGATATGCTGTCTAGGTTTGTCATAGGAGCAAGCATCTTTTAATTTCATGGTTGCAGTCACGACCTGCAGTGATTTTGGAGACCCCAAAAATAAAGTCTCTCACTGTTTCCATTGTTTTCCTATCTATTTTCCATGAAATGATGGGCCGGATGCCTTGATCTTAGTGTTTTGAATGTTGTTTTAAGCCAGCTTTTACACTCTCCTCTTTCACTTTCATCAAGAGGCTCTTTAGTTCTTCTTCGCTTTCTGCCATAAGGATGGTGTCATGTGCATGTCTGAGGTTATTGATATGTTTCCCAGCAGTCTTGATTCCAGCTTGTATTTCATCCAGCCCTGCATGGAAGTTAAATAAGCAGAGTAGCAATATACAGCCTTGACATACACCTTTCCCAATTTGGAACCAGTCCTTTGTTCCATGTCCAGTTCTAACTGCTGCTTCTTGACCTGCATACAGATTTCTCATGAGGCAGGTAAGGTGGTCTGGTATTCCCATCTCTTTAAGAATTTTTCACAGTTTGGTGTGATCCACACAAAGGCTTTTGTGTAGTCAATAATCAGAAGTAGATGTTTTTCAGAAAGTCTCTTGGCTTTCTCTATGATCCGATGGATGTTGGCCATTTGATCTCTGGTTCCTCTGCCTTTCTAAATACACGTTGAACATCTGGAAGTTCTTGGATGATGAAGTACTGTTGAAGCCTAGCTTGGAGAATTTTGAGCTTTACTTTGCTAGTTGTGAGATGAGTGCAACTGTGTGGTAGTTTGAGCATTCTTTGGCATTACCTTTCTTTGGGATTGGAATGAAAACAGACCTTTTCCAGTCCTGTGGCCTCTGCTGAGTTTTCCAGATTTGCTGGCATAATGAGCACAGCACTTTCACAGCATCATCTTTTAGGATTTGAAATACCTCAACTGGAATTCCATCACCTCCACTAGCTTTGTTCATAGTGATGCTTCCTAAGGCCCACTTGACTTCACATTCCAGGATGTCTGGCTCTAGGTGAGTGATCACACCATCATGGTTATCTGGGTCATGAAGATCTTTTTTGTATAGTTTTTCTGTGTATTCTTGCCACCTTTTCTGAATATCCTCTTCTCTTAGGTCCTTCCCATTTCTGTCCTTTATTGTGCCCATCTTTTATGAAATATTCCTTTGGTATCTCTAATTTTTTGAAGAGATTGCTAGTCTTTTCCATTCTATTGTTTTCTTCTATTTCTTTGCATTAATCACTGAGGAAGGCTTTCTTATCTCTCATTGCTATTCTTTGGAACTCTGCATATATCTTTCCTTTTCTCCTTTGCCTTTTGCATCTCTCCTTTTCTCAGCTCTTTGCAAGACCTCCTCAGACAACCATTTTGCCTTTTTGCATTTCTGTTTTGTGGGGATGGTCTTGATCATTGCCTCCAGTACAATGTCATGAACCTCTGTCCTTAGTTCTTCAGGCACTCTATCAGATCTAATCCCTTTAATCTATTTATCACTTTCACTGTATAATTGTAAGGAGTTTGATTTAGGTCAAATACAACTTTTAGGAGGATACATCTCAGTCCATAACATCCCAACATAGGAAAGTCAGTTTTTTAAATCGGGAATAGAAACCTTGTATCTTGGGTTCCAGCTCCCACCCACACAGTGAAATGCCCTGGCCTGAGTCCTGTGGTCTACTCTCTGAAGCTCTGCACTTCGCTGACCATCAGTGGAAAGTTTCACAAACTATGAAGGGAGCGTGGCTGGGAATGCTTCCACAGTCTCCTTTTTGATATTTCTCTAGTTCCTCAGTTTCTCTACCAATTCATCTATTGAAGACAGCACATCTCCCAAGGACAAGCATCATCCTCATTATTATTATCATTATATTACTACTTCTACTATCATTATTTTATAAGAGTAAATGTAGCCCCAAAATTGATGGGGGAAAATATTTCTTCTTTTATAAAGGCATTTGCTCTGCCCTTGGTGTTAATGAGACCTTATAATTAATAGTTCATTTAATTCCGGCTGGGCCTGTCAGAGTCCTGAATACTTGCATCAGCCTTAACCTGAGTTCCTTTTATTTTCCTTGAGAAGCTTTCCAAACATTGTTACATTTCAATTTCTTCCACCTTCAGTCATACATTTAAACCAACAGGCTGTTATAGGCTAGGTTGTCATGTGGCTGTGTGCCTTTTCTCCAGCTACATTCATCTCCTTAGGGGAAGGCACAGAATAGACAGACAGTTGAACCTAGCTATGGATATGGTTATGATCACAAGAGGCTCAAATTTTAGAAAAATGAGAGCATGGAAGTTGTATACATGTGCAAGGGAGTGAATATACTGTTGGACTGTGGAATCCAACCTGGAGAGTGAGAGAAGTGAGGTGGGGAAAAAGTGAAGACGGCATCAACAGGATGGGTGGTTAAAGATTATTCAAGCAAACCAGAAGGAACAGAGGCAGGCAGGCAGAGAGGAAACTTTTAAAACTGTGATTTTGAAAGTGTTGCAGTTTTGGTAATGAGACAGTCTAGGGCAGGGGTAAGTCAACCTCGATAGATAGTAAATATTTTCAGTTGTGTAGGCCAATGTAGGAGACACAAGAGACAAGTTTGATCCCTGGGTCAGGAAGATACCCTGGAGGAGGACCTGGCTACCCACTCCAGTACTGTTGCCTGGAGAATTCCATGGACAGAGGAGCCTGGTAGGCTGCAATCCAAAGGGTCGTGAAGAGTCAGACATGACTGAAGCGATTTAGCATGCACACACACCGGCCATAGGTATGCCTTGACAACTCATCGCATTGTTACAGGGAACTGTTATTGTTCATTGTGAACTGTGAACCATTCACTGAAATGCAGGGAACTGTTACTGAACTGTTATTGTTACAGTGAAGAAAGTAATCATAGATGATATAAACATGAATGAACACGGGTGCACTCCACTTATAAAAAATCCATCCTTAGTTTGCAGCCTGGACAAAAACAGGCAGTGGTCTGGATTTGGCTGCAGGCCAGTTTGCCAACTGTTTGCTCTAGGTTATAACTATGGATGAAAGTGGCAGCAAGTGAAGTGTAAAACATTGGATATGAAAAGATTTGAGGATTAAAGAATTAGAAGCCTGAATGGATCATCAGCGTAGATGTTAAACTCACCATGAAAAATGACAGGGATTCTGTAGGAATAAACACTTGAAGCGAAGTACTAAAATCTTCAATGAATATAGGGTGAATGGCAGATACCTATGAAAATGAAAGGTGGTATAATGATGGCATACACTTCAAGTAGGTTTGGTTTTTTACTTGTTTTTTGTTTATTTTTATGGCAACGAAAGGAACATTGATCTGGAAACCATGATGGGGAGGCTGCCAACCCACTTGCCCCTCCTGTGAGAAGAGAGGGGACATTCATCACCTGTGAGGCCTGCAGGAAAGGCAATGTCTTCCAGAGCATAGTCTGATTCCAACAGAAGAGAAAGTTACAGGAACATTCAGAGGACTTGAGGTTGCAAGCTTCGCGCAGATGCTATCACGGAGGGCATAGTGAGTGAAAAGGCAGCTGCAGTGAGGGGTTGAGAAAGCGAAGGTGCTTATATAGAAGGAGGGGAGAGTCTGAGAGACTAGGAGTTCTTGTGTCAAAGGAAGAAGGTTGTAAATGCAGTGAGGCTAATATGCATGATTTCTTATGAGGAAAAGTAATGGTGAATAATTGATTCTAATTGTGGTATCCTTTGAGAGACTGTTCTCTTTGGCTGTGAGACAGGCAGCATTTTGAAATGGGGTGGGGAAGCTGAGGGGCTGTTTATCCAGGAAGGTGAGGATCCCTGAGGATTTCTCTCAGCTCCTGCTCAGCTCCTGGGCATCCTTTATCATTATATTCCCAGTGGCTACTATAATTTGTGGCAATCCATCTTCATAATAAAGACAAATTCACAAACCACAATAATAAAAGGCACAATAAAGAATGGTGTAAGAAATGTCCTAACAAAGCAATTGAGGAATAAAAGAGGATGAAGTTAATCAGATTAAGAATTCAGAAAAATATATCAGAAGGTGATGCCTTTACTGAGGGCCCTGGCAGATGAATTTTTGACACGTCACCAATGGTGACTCTGATACTGTGGGGCATAGTGACTGAGGGTGTCCATGTGGTTTCACAACCGTCTAACAATGATTGTTTCCAAGGATCCCAGTTATGTCTATATGTTTTCAGGGATCAAAATGAAAAGATTTGGCCATTCCAAATTTTTATGTGTTCTTTTGTTACATTTCCCAAGAGATAAGGTGCTAGAAATGGCCAAACAGGTAGCAACAAATTGCAAATCCTAATGATCTCATCTGCTGTCTGCTTTAAAAGGATGCTGGGGCCTCCTTGGAAAGATACCAAGCGTGGAGACAAAAAAAAAAAAAAAGAATTGAAAGATTATTTCTATTATTTCTCAATATATATATAAAAAAAACTGCCTTCACCTTCTAGATAAGTTTTGCTGAAATGTCAGTATTGTGTAAAAGGCCATGTTCAGTCAGCCTCTTCATATGTCCAATTTAGTCAGTAGAGAGCCCGAGGGCTCTTGTAGATATAGAATGATTTCCTTGTGCTGTCAGAGCAGGAAAGTAATAACTCAATGCTTTCAATTTGGATTTGCTCCTTTGGTCTAGTTTTCAATAAAATTATAGCCATAGGCTATTTTTATAAAATTCCCAAGTTGGTACAAAATTATTTTAACCTTGAGTTCTTTTCCACACTTAGACTCAATTTACCTCAGATTTTTCTATCAGTCTAGGTATAATCTGAGATGGAAAATATTTCCTCTTCACAGATATGAACATAAATGAAGAAAGAGTTCTGAAGTCCTTCTTTCAATTGATTTTTCACTTTGGAAGAATTGTTCCAAACTTGGAGTCTTCATGAAAAAAACTGAGTAATACTCACCTCACTCCTCACAAGACAGTGCACAAACCACCTGAAAGAAAAACAAAACAAAACTTTCCCCAGCTGGTTATTTATCCTCAGTATTATAAAAAAATGTTTAACTATTGTGGAGTAATACATTATCCCAAAATGTAACAGGATGAAATAATGAATATTCATTATCACACAGTTTTGAGGGTCAAGAAACTAAGACGGTGAGAAATTGGGCTGGTTCTGGCTTAGAGTCTCTGGTGAGGTGCACTTCTGGTGGGACCTCCAGGTTTGCTGGCAGGCTTCAGTTCCTTATTGGCTGTTAGCTGGAGACTTCTATTTCTTGACATGTGGGCCACTTCATAGGCTGCTTGAGAGTCTTTATGACATGGCAATGACTTCCCTCAGATCAAGTCCCAAGACACAAAGTAGAGTCTGTTATAATGTAATTTTGGAAGTGACCTCTGCTGTAATCTCATGGGTCACACAGCCCAACCCTGACACAGCCTGGGGGGGTCCATACAAAGGTGAGGGTCATTAGGGACCATCCTGGAGACTAGCTGTCGCTAACATTAATTCAACTTAATGTTCTGTTATAAAAGAATTGCATATTTGGATAACTACAGAAATGGAAACTTAGAGAAAAAAACGATAACTATGTGAGATAGTCACTGTGACCATGTTGGCGTATGCACAATCTGTCCAGGGGTTTGCTTTGCATGTGTTGATGACATAATACTTATGAAACTGGTTTTTCTGAGTTAATGTTTCAAATTAACTCATTCCTTCCATTACAGACAATTGTTTTATTATACAGATTTACTTTTTGTTCAGAGATAAGACTCCTTCCTTTCTTTGTGTATAAATTACTCCCTTGTACCACGGCACATTTTGCAACTTTAGTTCCCAAACCTGCGTTAAAAAGGGCCTGGCATGTTCCTCTGATGTCAGGGGCTGTGTGCGCAGCAGCACACTCTGTCCCGTCAACAGTTGTTTTCCATTTTGGCAGGAAACCTTTGGTTGAGCAATAGCGACAGGATAAAGCTTTCTCACCTCTAGCCTTGGACTGGGGGTGGGGCGCTGAGGGAGTGGAAACTAAGGGGAAGGACAAGCCTAGAACAGGATAAAAAAAAATTGATCTGGAAATGCTGTAATGGGTCCACAGCTAAGGTGAGAGGCAGAACACACTGAACTGTTTCCTTCCCACAAGGCAGAATTAATCTCGTCCTTTGGTCTGAGGTACTGTTTCTTTGAAACCTCTGAAAGAGCCTCCTGAGTGGCAGCTAATGTGGGGAGGGGATAGCTCTAATTCTCACCCTCTGAGTGTTAAACTTTGGTGAGTCCCTGTCTCTGCAGGTCAGGACAGGGGTGGAGTTAGTGGAGAAGCTATGGGGTATTTTTGTCATTTCCCATGGGTATTTTATTTTGCTCTTTATTTCTGTTTTTGAAAAAAAATTTTTTTTCCCAAAAAACTCTGTTTTTTTTTTTAAATAATAGATATTAATACTAACCATTGACTTGATGATGAATTATAAGAGCTAACTTTTATTGTGTGAAGTTATTAAATGTATTTAAAATGTTTTATTTAATGCACCAACTTTGTAATATTATTATTATCACACTTCTATAGATGAGAAAAGAGGGACATAGCATATTAAGTGCCCTACCCTGAGAAACTTGCTGGTGAGTGTCAGAGTGTGGCTCCCATGAGTATCAGAGTTTGGCTCCGGAGCATGCTCACCAGTCAAGTATGATCACTTCCCCATGTGTCCTAGGTTCTGTGCTAAGCACCATGCATATATTCTCTCAGTTCAGTTCAGTTGCATCAGACACTTTGTGACCCCATGGACTGCAACATGCCAGGCCTCCCTGTCCATTACCAACTCCTGAAGCCTTCTCAAACTCAGGTCCATCGTGTCGGTGATGCCATCCAACCATCTCATCCACTGCCGTCCACTTCTCCTCTTGCCTTCAATTTCCCAGCATGAGGATCTTTTTCAGTGAGTCAGTTCTTCTCATCAAGTGGCCAAAGTATTGGAGTTTAAGCCTCAGCATCAGTCCTTCCAATGAATATTCAGGACTGACTTCCTTTAGGATGGACTGGTTGAGCAATTATATGGCAATAAAATGAATAACTTGGAAGAAATAGAAAAATTTCTAGAAAAGTACACCTTGCCAAAACTGAACCAGGAAGAAATAGAAAATCTGAATAGACCCATCACAAGCATGGAACTAGAGGAAGTAATCGGAAATCTTCCGGCAAACAAAAGCCCAGGTCCAGATGGCTTCACAGCTGAATTCTACCAAAAATTTAGAGAATAGCTAACACCTGTTCTACTCAAACTCTTCCAGAAAATTGCTGAGGAAGGGAAACTTCCAAACTCATTCTATGAGGCCACCATCACCCTAATCCAAAAACCTGGTAAAGATCCCACAAAAAAAGATAACTACAGGCCAATATCACTGATGAACATAGATGCAAAAATCCTTAACAAAATTCTAGCAATCAGAATCCAACAACACATTAAGAAGATCATACATCATGACCAAGTGGGCTTTATCCCAGGAATGCAAGGATTCTTCAATATCCACAAATCAATCAACGTAATACACCACATTAACAAACTGAAAAATAAAAATCATATGATTATCTCAATAGATGAAGAGAAAGCCTTTGACAAAATACAACATCCTTTTATGATAAAAACTCTCCAGAAAGTGGGAATAGAAGGGACATATCTCAACATAATAAAAGCTGTATATGACAAACCCACAGCAAACATTATCCTCAATGGTGAAAAACTGAAAGCATTTCCCCTAAAGTCAGGAACAAGACAAGGGTGCCCACTCTCACCACTACTATTCAACATAGTTCTGGAAGTTTGGGCTACAGCAATCAGAGCAGAAAAAGACATAAAAGGAATACAAATTGGAAAAGAAGAAGTAAAACTTTCACTGTTCACTGATGACATGATCCTCTACACAGAAAGCCCTAAAGACTCTACCAGAAAACTACTAGAGCTAATCAATGAATACAGTAAAGTTGCAGGATATAAAATCAACACACAGAAATCCCTTGCATTCCTATACACTCATAATGAGAAAATAGAAAGAGAAATTAAGGGAACTATTCCATTCACTGTTGCAACAAAAAGAATTAAATACATAGGAATATATCTACCTAAGGAAACAAAAGACTTGTACATAGAAAACTATAAAACACTAGTGAAAGTAATCAGAGAGGACACTAATAGATGGAGAAATATACCATGTTCGTGGATTGGAAGAATAAATATTGTGAAAATGAGTATACTACCCAAAGTAATTTATACATTCAATGCAATCCCTATCAAGCTACCAACGATATTTTTCACAGAACTAAAACAAATAATCTCACAATTTGTATGGAAATACAAAAAACCTCGAATAGCCAAAGCAACCTTGAAAGAAGAAGAATGGAACTGGAGGAATTAACCTGCCAGACTTCAGGCTCTACTACAAAGCCACAGTCATCAAGACAGTATGGTACTGGCATAAAGACAGAAATATAGATCAATGGAACAAAATAGAAAGCCCAGAGATAAATCCATGCACCTATGGACACCTTATCTTTGACAAAGGAGGCAAGAATATAAAATGGAGAAAAGACAGTCTCTTCAACAAGTGGTGCTGGGAAAACTGGTCAGCCACTTGTAAAAGAATGAAACTAGAACACTTCCTAACACTATACACCAAAATAAACTCAAAATGTATTAGAGAGCTAAATGTAAGACCAGAAACTATAAAACTCCTAGAGGAGAACGTAGGCAAAACACTCTCCGACATAAATCACAGCAGGATCCTCCAAGACCCACCTCCCAGAATATTGGAAATAAAAGCAAAAATAAACAAATGGGACCTAATTACAATCAAAAGCTTCTGCACAGCAAAGGAAACTATAAGCAAGGTGAAAAGACAGCCTTCAGAATGGGAGAAAATAATAGCAAATGAAGCAACTGATAAAGGATTAATTTCCAAAATATACAAGCAGCTCCTGCAGCTCAATTCCAGAAAAATAAGTGACCCAATCAAAAAATGGGCCAAAGAACTAAGCAGACATTTCTCCAAAGAAGACATAAAGATGGCTAACAAACACATGAAAAAATGTTCAACATCCCTTATAATCAGAGAAATGCAAATCAAAACCACAATGAGATACCATTTCACACCAGTCAGAATGGCTGCTATCCAAAAGTCTACATGCAATAAATGCTGGAGAGGGTGTGGAGAAAAGGGAACCCTCTTCCACTGTTGGTGGGAATGCAAACTAGTACAGCTACTATGGAGAACAGTGTGGAGATTCCTCAAAATACTGGAAATAGAACTGCTATACGATCCAGCAATCACACTCCTGGGCATACACACAGAGGAAACCAGAATTGAAAGAGACACATGTACTCCAATGTTCATTGCAGCACTGTTTATAATAGCCAGGACATGGAAGCAACCTAGATGTCCATCTGCAGATGAATGGATAAGAAAGCTTTGGTACATATACACAATGGAGTATTTTTCAGCCATTAAAAAGAATGCATTTGAACCAGTTCTAATGAGGTGGATGAAATTGGAGAATATTATACAGAGTGAAGTAAGCCAGAAAGAAAAACATCAATACAGTATACTAATGCATATATATGGAATTTAGAAAGATGGTAACCTTAACCCTGTGTACGAGACTGCAAAAGAGACATAGGTATATAGAACAGTCTTTGGGACTCTGTGGGAGAGGGTGAAGGTGGGATGATTGGGGAGAACGGCATTGTAGCATGTATAGTATCATATGTGACCAGTCCAGGTTCGACGCATGATACAGGATACTTGGGGCTGGTGCACGGGGATGACCTGGAGGGAGGATATGAGGAAGAGGGAGGTGGAAGGGGGGTTCAAGAAAGGGAACACATGTATGCCCGGGGTGGATTTGTGTCAATGTATGGCAAAACCAACCAATATATTAATGTAAGGTAGTTTGCCTCCAATAAAATAAATTAAAAAAAAAAAAAAAGGATGGACTGGTTGGATCTCCTTGCTTTCTAAGGGACTCTCAAGAGTCTTCTCCAACACCACAGTTCAAAAGCATCAATTCTTTGGTGCTCAGCTTTCTTTGTAGCCCAACTCTCACATCCATACGTGACTACTGGAAAAACCATAGCTTTAACTAGATGGACCTTTATTGGCAAAGTAGTGTCTCTGCTTTTTAATATGCTGTCTAGGTTGGTCATAGCTTCTCTTCCAAGGAGCAAGCATCTTTTAATTTCATGGCTGCATTCACCATCTCCAGTGATTTTGGAGTCCCCAAAATAAAGTCTCTCACAGTTTCCATTGTTACCCATCTATTTGCCATGAAGTGCTGGGACCAGATGCCATGATCTTAGTTTTCTGAATGTTGAGTTTAAAACCAACATTTTCACTCTCCTCTTTCACTTTCATCAAGAGGCTCTTTAGATCTTCTTTGCTTTCTGCCACAAGGGTGGTGTCATCTGCGTATCTGAGGTTATTGATATTTCTCCCAGCAATCTTGATTCCAGCTTGTGGTTCATCCAGCCTGGCATTTAGCACGATGTACTCTGCACAGAAGTTAAATAAGCAGGGTGACACTATACAGCCTTGACGTACTCCTGTCCTGATTTGGAATCTGTTGTTCCATGTCCAGTTCTAACTCTTGCTTCTTGACCTGTATGCAGATTTCTCAGGATACAGGTCAGGTGGTCTGGTATTCCCATCTCTTTGAGAATTTTCCACAATTTGGTGTGATCCACACAGTCAAAGGCTTTGGCGTAGTCAATAAAGCAAAAGTAGATATTTTTCTGGAACTCTATTGCTTTTGCAATGATCCAACGGATGTTGGCAATTTGATCTCTGGTTCCTCTGATTTTCCAAATCCAGCTTGAACATCTGCAAGTTCACTGTTCATGTACTGTTGAAGCCTGACTTGGAGAATTTTGAGCATTACTTTGCTAGTTTGTGAGATGAGTGCAACTGTGTGGTAGTTTAAAGATTCTTTGCCATTGCCTTTCTTTGGGATTTGAATGAAAGCTGACCTTTTCCAGTCCTGTGGCCACTGCTGAGTTTTCCAAATTTGCTGGCATATTCAGTGCAGCATTTCACAGCATCATCTTTTAGGATTTGAAATACCTCAACTGGAATTCCATCACCTCCATTAGCTTTGTTCATAGTGATGCTTCCTAAGGCCCGCTTGACTTTGCATTCCAGGATGTCTGGCTCTAGGTGCATGACCACACCATTGTGGTTTTCTGGGTCATGAAGATCTTTTTTCTATAGTTCTTGTGGGTATTCTTGCCACCTCTTCTTATCTTCTGCTTCTGTTAGGACCATACCATTTCTGTCCTTTATTGTGCCCATCTTTGCATAAAATGTTCCCTTGGTATCTCTAATTTTTTGAAGAGATCTCTAGTTCTTCCCATTCTGTTGTTTGCCTCTGTTTCTTTGCATTGATCACTGAGGAAGACCTTATTATGTCTCTTTGTTATTCTTTGGAACTCTGCATTCAAATGGATATATCTTTCCTTTCTCTTTTACATTTCACTTCTCTTCTTTTCTCAGCTATTTGAAAGGCCTCCTCAGACAGCCATTTTGCCTTTTTGCATTTCTTTTTCTTGGAGATGATCTTAATCCCTGCCTCCTGTACAATGTGACAAACCTCTGTCCATAGTTCTTCAGGCGCTCTATCAGATCTAATCCTTTGAATCTATTTGTCATTTCCACTGTAAAATAATAAGGGATTTGATTTAGGTCATACCTGAATGGTCTAGTGGTTTTCCCTAATTTCTTCATTTTAATTCTGAATTTGGCAATAAGGAGTTCATGATCTGAGCCACAGTCAGCTCCTGGTCTTGTTTTTGCTGACTGTATAGAGCTTCTTCATCTTTGGCTGAAGATATACTCAGTCTGATTTTGGAATTGACCATCTGGTGATGTACATGTGTAGAGTCTTCTCTTATGTTGTTGGAAGAGGGTGTTTGCTAAGACCAGTGCATTCTCTTGGCAAAAATCTATTAGCCTTTGCCCTGCTTCATTCTGTACTCCAAGGCCAAATTTGCCTGTTACTCCAGATATTTCTTGACTTCCTACTTTTGCATTCCAGTCCCCTATAACGAAAAGGGCATCTTTTTGCCGTGTTAGTCCTAGAAGGTCTTGTAGGTCTTCACAGAACTGTTCAACTTCAGCTTCTTCAGCATTACTGGTTGGGGAATAGACGTATTATTGTGATATTGAATGGTTTATCTTGGAAATCAACACAGATCATTCTGTCGTTTTTGAGATTGCATCCAAGTACTGTATTTTGGACTCTTTCATTGCCTGTGATGGCTACTCCATGTCTTCTAAGGGATTCTTGCCCACAGTAGTAGATGTAATGGTCATCTGAGTTAAATTCACCCTCCCGGTATGTTTTAGTTAGCTGATTCCTAAAATGTTGATGTTCACTCTTGCTATCTCCTGTTTGACCACTTCCAATTTGCCTTCTTTCATGGACCTAACATTCCAGGTTCCTATTCAGTATAGCTCTTTACAGCATCTTACTTCACTTCCATCACCAGTCATATCCACAACTGGGTGTTGTTTTGCTTTGGCTCCATCTCTTCATTCTTTCTGGAGTTTTTCTCTACTGTTCTCCAATAGCATTTGGGCACCTACCGACCTGGGGAGTTCATCTTTCAGTGTCCTATATTTCTGCCTTTTCATCCTGTTCATGGGGTTCTCAAAGCAAGAATAATGAAGTGGTTTGCCATTCCCTTCCCCAGTGGACCACATTTTGTCAGAACTCTCCACCATGACCTGTCTATCTTGGGTGGCCCTACACAGCATGGCTCATAGTTTCATTGAGTTAGACAAGACAGTGGTCCATGTGATCAGATTGGTTAGTTTTCTGTGATTGTGTTTTTCAGTCTGTCTGCCATCTAATGGAGAAGGATAAGGGTCTTATGGAAGCTTCCTGATGGGAGAGACTGACTAAGGGGGTACTTAGGTCTTGTTCTAATGGGCGGCGCAATGCTCAGTAAACCTTTATTCCAATTTTCTATTGATGGGCAGGGTTGTGTTCCCTCCCGGTTATTTACCTGGAGCCAAACTATGGTGTTGTTTGCTATAACCAGTGTGTTCTCTTGTCAAAACTCTACCTACTTTTGCATTTCAGTCCCCTACAATGAAAAGGACAATTTTTTTGGATGTTAGTTCTAGAAGGTCTTGTAAATCTTCATAGAACCGTTCAACTTCAGCTTCTTCAGCGTTATTGGTGGCACATAGAGTTGGATTACTGTGATGTTGAATGGTTTGCCTTGGAAACAGAGATCATATTGTCTACCTAAAAATAACTGTGACATAGATCTCATTTTCCACATTTTATTGATGGGGAAACCGAGGCACAGGGATGTTAGTTATCTTGGCCAAGCTCCCTTGACTAATATGGACAGAGCTTGTATTCAAACCAAGGTTCATCTATTATTCCTCTACTACTCATGTTCCCAGGGTAAGGGAATGCTTTGTTTTATGATGAGCAGCAGATAGATGGAGAGTTTTTCACGTTACTTCCATATAATAAATTGCATAGAAAAAAAGGAGTTTGAACAGATTGTATCTTCTGTATGTTGGACCTTTTGTTCAGTTGTCACATGATTTCTTGATTTTCTTATGGTTCACTTTTAGTCATTTCATGTCTCAGATTTATTAGTAGAAGCAATGCTTGTTTATAGAGAAGCTCTGAAGTGTGATTTTGACGGAGCAAATGTTACTTCTGATATGATGTCTAAATTTATCTGGCTAACTCAGTAAATAATAGTATATACTGCGTTGATACAGAATTCTTCATAGGTATGAAAATACACATGTATACACATGCAAATACACACTTAGGCACACAGTGAGAGCACACAGTCTTTGAGTTGACTGGTAAATATGAAATAAATTCACTGATAGCAAAATCTAATTGTAAATTCTGTTTGCCTATGGATATTCAGGGGGAGGTTAGGCTCCAGAGAGAGAATAATGTTATTCTTATATTTTTTATGTTATAAAAAGGACTTTAAATAGTTGCCCATGATTTCATTAATGAAAGAAAAACATTAAATTTCTTTGTAACAGTGTAAATTCTACAATGTATTTTGCTGAGTGGTGTGTTTTTGTGGTCATACTTACTGTTATGTCTGAAGTTTGGCATCATAATACTTGAAATGAACCCAAATAACAGGAAGGACTTTCTACACTTTTGTATATAGAGTGTATACACTTTTGTATATAGAGTGTATAACCTACTCTCTAGATAATCATAAGTAGGCTGATAAAGGAAAAGCACTGAGTGTTATGTGTTTTTAAGCCACTACTTTTGTTTTCCGTGGATAAACTACACTTGAGGTTGAATACTTCAAGTTAGTCCTCATGGTAATTATAAAGTTAGAAAGTGTTTTCTCCAGCATATTCCTGCTTTTCCTTTCTATTTTCCTTTTCTTCTCTGGGTTACTGACCTTTTTCTTTTTTCCCCCATCATACCGTCCCCCAAATACTCCTGCCCTCCTCCCCTCTAGAGGTATATATGACTACAGATTAACCCTTGTAATGAAACCCTCTACCTTCAAGCCCTGACTCTGGATCCTTTACTTGAGATGATTAACTTGACTTCTCTGATGTGCTGTCTTTATTTTCAAGTTGGGAAGGATAATAATTAGTTGACAAGGTTGTAAAGATTCCCAAAAGATGCTTATGAAATGCCTGATACATAATAGCTGATTGTTAAGATTATCATTACCCGACTGTGTTCCTAAAACTACATTTCTATTTCACAGTTATTTCTGTTCTCTTCCCTCATCAATACTCTCATTGTGACTTGTGTGTCAGATTATTGAGGAAAGAATTAGACAAACTAATTCAAATATGAACTACCAATAACAATGTGTAAATAAATTAATGAACAGTGTGAATTTGATGGGACACAGATATAAAGTTGTTCATATCTTTCTCTTACAAAATCACTTCCTTCAACCATTCTTTGTAGAATTTCCATTTCCATTCCTTGGTGTTATCTTGGGACAAATTCTATAGCTTTCCTGTCAATCTCAGTTATTAAATATCAGTTTATCTTCAGTCTAAATCTTTCTCTTCCTTTCATCAGTAGCAAGACTTTTGGCTCAAAGGAGTTGGAATTGGAAAGGGATAAGTTCTCATTTAGGGACTTTTCCTTATCCTCCCTTTTCTGAATCTTTTTTTCTTGTATAATGAGGACAGAGAACTGATATGGGAGAAATAGTCTGTGGAATGATTTTTAATTATTAAAGTTCGTTGGTCTTTTCCTCTCTTGACTGTAACAGTTGCCTTGGTGATGACTTCTGAGTGAAAGGTATCAAACATGATTCTCTCTTGGGGTGCACCTGTGAATGCTCAGGAGACCCTGCAGCAGGCTTCTTGCTGCATTATTCTCTGCCATAGGAGATCTGCTGGGCCTTGAACTCTTCCATCCAATGAATCTTTATGAGTCTAATTTCAGACAGGGCGGTTGTCCAAGGTGATGTAGGTTATAGTTTGGGAGCTGTTTTGCTGCTGTCTCCCAAGGTGTACCACTTGAATAGGCGTTGTCTAATCTAGGTGTCCATTCCTGAATCCATCACTGTTTAAGAGAATTGTATTTGTGTTCTCTTTGTGTCCCTTCCCTACTTCAAAAAATGTGGCATCAGAGTTAGTTATTTGAAAAGTAAAGGAATTAAAAGGACCGTAACACAGATGGGAAAAACTGGCAAAATTTGGAATCAACAAAAGCTAAAATATATTTTGTATAGGCAAACCAAAATCTTAGGGACTGTATACTCTTAGAATTACTAATTGCATCTCCTCTGACAGCGTGAATGCTTTGCACAGAGAAGGAGAATTTTCCTCTTGTGGTCTTTCGGATCCTTGTATTTGTGCTACCAGAAAGGTGACACTCATATCTGACGTATGGGCTCCTAGAAACGCACTGGCCATTTTACACTGCAGTCATATAGCTGAGTAAGGTAATTGGTGAAACCTTGACACAAATCATTACCACTCTAAAACAAACTGTGAGCCAGTCCTCACTACCAGAAAGTTGTTATGAGAAAGTGTAATTGTACCACATTAGAACTAAAAGTATTCCATTTGTTTGTTTTGTTCTTAACAAGAAATTAAAAGTTCAAATTTCTCTTGTACAAAGTAGAATTTATTGTTATTTTGAAGAGCCAATATACCTTACTCAGAAAATGGATTACATCTCCATTACATCAAGGGCAAGATGGAACTGTCTTTCTCCCATTAGCTAAAACCAAGAAATTTGGCTTAAAAGCAAAATAGATTTTGGAAAACTTACTAGACTGTGTGTGCACTGATGCTCTAACAATGTGCAAGCGCTCTCATTAAGCCATTTGACTCCCTTCAGTATCAACAGCTTCTTTGAAAACTACCTATTAAGTGTCGTCAGGACTTGTGATTTTCTTCTGGGTCAATAAAACTGTTACACTTAGGGTCAGCTAGCTTTAACTACTAACCACTTTTTCACTTAGAAGATGAGTCGCCTTTTGGACAACAAAGTCTCTTTTCATGTCAGGAAGCATTACCTTCCCTTTCTCTGTTTCCTGTTTAAACTGGCAGTTTTCCCTATGCCTGTTCTTTTGTCAAATACCCTTTGTCCTCTGTATAATTTATTTCCATCAGACATTCTCTTCCAGTTGCTTTCCTGAGATTCATAGGGTATTAATATTTGTCCAACTGTTTTTAATAACAGCCTCAGAAGTGGACACAAGCTGCTACCCAAATGTACACCCGCTCCAAATAAGAAAGTGAGTCAGGGCTCATTGTGCGAACAGTGCTCATAGCATCTTTCCTGTTGTGCAAACATCCTGTGTTTCTTACAAGTACTCTGTGGTTCATTCTTTTTCATTTTCCACACTTGGTGGGTATTGGATATTTAATTAGTAAATCTATACATTTAAAAGCTAATTTTTGATTGTCTGAATTAACAAAATAAAAAATAGAGCTGTATACAAATTGTGAGGTCTACAAAAGGTGGGTAAAATATTATTTCAGCAAGTTTCAAAACCAAAAATTATTCCACATAAGCTATAAAATCAGTGTACATAGTCTCAAAAATATTAATAAAACAAAAATCTGGTTGACGTCTTCATTGCTGTTGAAGTTTTACAGACCCCTACACTAACTCCAAAAGGGATAATTGAGAGTATGTGCATGCTCAGTTTCTCAGTTGTGTCTGACTCTGGGACGCTCTGGACTGTAGTTCACCAGGCTCCTATGTACATGGGGTTCTCCAGGCAAGAATACTGGAGTGGGTTACCATTTCCTCCTCTGGGGGATCATCCTGACCCAGGGATTGAACCCATGACTCCTGCCTTGGCAGGTGGATTCTTTACCGGAAGCCCATAATTGAGAGAACGAACTTTAATAGTGTTTTTCAAAAGCATTTGAAGGTTCTTAGTAAAATAGCTTCAGAGAAGGCAATGGCAAGCCACTCCAGTACCGTCGCCTGGAAAATCCCATGGACAGAGGAGCCTGGTAGGCTGCAGTCCATGGGGTCGCTAAGAGTCGGACACGACTGAGCGACTTCACTTTCACTTTTTACTGTCGTGCATTGGAGAAGGAAATGGCAACCCACTCCAGTGTTCTTGCTTGGAGAATCCCAGGGACGGGGGAGCCTGGTGGGCTGCTGTCTCTGGGGTCACACAGAGTCGGACACGACCGACGTGACTTAGCAGCAGCAGCAGCAGTAAAATAGCTTAGGTTTCTCTAGGAATATTAAATAATTTTTAAATATAAAAATATAGAGTTTTTCAACATATAAACCGTCTGACATCTTAACAAGGGGAAAACAGTCTATCAAATTCACTGGGGGTGTACTGAATACCCATTTCAGCTGAAGGTTGAATGGGCAAATGTTAAAATCACCAAATGGCCAAGATAGATAACATACTATAGAAAAAACATGTCAAATACAAAAATAAATCTGAAATATTATTAAAGTCAAATAATTGAAATCTTGTTATAATTTTAGTAATTGTGCTTTAAGGCTTGACATTCTAAAACAGAAACATTTTTTCAGCAATGGCAGCTGGTAAATTGCTCCTATGCTAATTTTGTTGCTTATTAGTGAGGCAAGCTAAATAGATACTCATTTTCCTGTTCATAAATTGGGGCCGAGTTGCTTTACAGTATTGTATGACAAAGGAAATTAGCTGTATGTGTACATGTATCCCCTCCCTCTTGGACCTCCCTCTCACCCCTCCCCGATCCCAGCCATCTAAGTCATCACAGAACACAGAGCTGAGCTTCCTAGTTTTCCTGCAGGTTCCCACTGGCTCTCTGTTCTCCACATGGCAGTGTGCATACATCAATCCCAATCTCCCGATTCATCCGCCACCCTCTGTCCCCAGATGTCCATACTCTACATCTGCATCTCTGTTTCTGCCCTGCTAATAGGCTCTTCTGTATCATTTTTCCTGGATTCCACACATATGCTTGATATTTGTTTTTCTCTTTCTGAGTATTTCACTCTGTATGACAGACTGTAGGTCCATCTACATCTCTACAAGTGACCCAATTTCATTCTTTTAGTGGCGTGAGTAATATCCCATTGTATATATGTACCACATATTCTTTTATCATTCATCTGTTGATGGATATTTGGATTGTTTCTACATCCCAGCCATTGTAAAGAACTGCTGCAATGAATGTTGGGGTGCATGCGTCTTTCTGGATTACGGTTTTCTCATGGTATGTGCCTAGTAATAGGATTGCTGTGTCATATGGTAGTTCTATTTTTAGTTTTTTAAGGAAACTCCATACTGTTCTCCACAGTGGCTGTATCAATTTACATTTCCATCGACAGAACAAGGGTTCTTTCTCTCCACAACCTCTCCAGCATTTATTGTTTATAGAGTTTTTAATGATGACCATTCTGACCAGTATGAGGTGATACCCCATTGCAGTTTTGATCTGAATTTCTCTGATAATTAGTGATGTTGAGGATCTTTTCATGTGCCTCTTGGCCATCTATATGTCTTTGCGAACAACAACTGGCAAAGAATTAATCTCCAAAATATACAAACAGCTCAAGCTCAATATAAAAATAAAATTAACCTAATCAAAAATGGGTGGAAGACATGAATAGGCATTCATTTTCAGTTGAGATTGTGGAGGAATAAATTCCTTTGTTTAGGTCCTATGTCTAGGCACAGCTGCTGTAACAATGTGACCAAGTTATTTTAACTCCCCTCCGTTGACGGTTACTAACTTTCCCACCTCTTTATCTACAGGACTAGATGGTGTTGGTGAGGCAATGCTTATCGTGTAATTGCCCAAATTGATGCTCTGCATCCACCTGAAGAAAATTCTTTCTGAATATTTTTCAGAAGCAGTCTTGCAATTGTGAATTTCACACATTTTAATATCTAATATTTTCTTTATTGAGTTATAGTTGATTTACAATAATACAATTCAAGCATACAACATAGTGATTCATAATTTTAAAAATTATATTCCATTTAAGTTATTATAAAATATTGGCTATATTGCTTTTGCTTTTTGCTATCCTTGTAGCTTATTTATTTTATACATGTAAGTTTGTATCTCTTATTCCTCTACCCTTCAGTTCAGTTCAATTCAGTTCAGTTGCATAGTCGTGTCTGACTCTTTGCGACCCCATGAATCACAGCACGCCAGGCCTCCCTGTCCATCACCAACTCCCGGAGTTCACTCAAACTCAGGTCCATCGAGCCGGTGATGCCATCCAGCCATCTCATTCTCTGTAGTCCCCTTCTCCTCCCGCCCCCAATCCTTCCCAGCATCAGAGTCTTTTCTCCCTAATGGTAACCACATTTTTTCTGTCTTTGATTCCATTTCTGTTTTATTATAGTCTCCAGTTTTATTTCTTAGATTCTACGAGTGATATATGTATATATCATATCTTCTTTACTCATTTGTCTGTTGAGGGACACATAGGTTGCTTCTGTGTCTTGACCATTGTAAATAATGCTTCTATGAACATTGGGATGTGTATGCTTTTTTAAATTAGTATTTTTTTTGATAAATACCTAGGAGTGGAATTTCTCAGCCGTATGATACTTCTATTTTTTTTAAATAAACTTTCATTCTTTTCTCCCTATTTGCAATATCAATTTATATTTCCATTGACAGTGTATGAGGACTCCCTTTTCTCTACTTTCTTGCCAACATTTGTTATTTGTGGTATTTTTGATGATAACCATTCTGACAGGTGTGAGGAGATGTCTCATTCTGGTTTTAATTTGCATTTCTCTGATTAATGATGTTGAATATCTTTTCATATGCCTTCTAGATAACTATATATCCTCTTTGGAAAAATGGCTATTCAGGTCTTCTGCCCATTTAAAAAAAAATCCAGTTGCTTGATTTAAGTATTGTTATCCCAGCTTTCTTTTGATTTCTATTTGCTTGGAATACTTTTTCATTCTCCTCACTTTTGGTTTGTGTGTCTTTAGATCTAAAGTGAGTCTCTTACAGGCAGCTTATATATGGGTCTTGTTTTTCTGTCTGCTCAGCCACTGTGTCTTTTGATTGTAGCATTTGGTCCATTTACATTTAAAGTGATTATTGGTATGTAGGTTCCTATTGCATTTTGTTAATTGTTTTGGAGTTATTTTGTAGGACTTTTGGTTCCTTTCTTCTTCGTTTGTAATTTGATTATCTTTACTGTTTTCTTCGGGTTTCTTTCTCATTCTTGTGTGTGTATCTATTATCGATTTTGGTTTGTGGCTACCATGAGGTTTATAGGTAGCAATTTTTGTGTGTGTGTGATTATCTACTGATCTTAAATTTCAAGTGCCTTTAACAACTCTGCATTTGTTCTCTGCTGCCCTCCTGATTACTGTTTCTGATATTTTTGTATCTAATTTTCTGTGTATCCCTTAACTCCTTATTGTGAACACAGATGACTTTACTACTTTTGTCTTTTACTCTCACTACTAGCTTTTTGTGTGGATGATTTTGCTAGCCCTTACCAATGACCTTTTTTCTTTTTGATTATCATGTGTTTCATTGTTTCCCTTTCTTTTTCACTTAGAGAAGCTCCTTCAATGTATCTTGTAAAATTGGTTTAGTGGTGTTGAACCCTTTTAGCTTTTGCTTGTCTGTGAAGCTTTTGATTTATTGATCAAATCTGAACAAGACCCTGACAAGGTAGAGTATTCTTGGTTGTAGGCTTTTCCCTTTTATCACTTTACTTTAAATATATCATTCTATTCTCTTCTGCTCTGCAGAGTTTCTGCTGAAAAGTCCATTAATAGCCCACGGGAATCCCCTTGTATTTAACATACTGCTCTTCCCTTGATGCTTTTAATATTCTTTATCTTTAAATTTTTCCATTTTAATTACAATGTGTCTTGGTATATTTCTCTTTGTTTTAATCATGTATGGGACTCTTTGCACTTTCCGAACTTGAATGTCTATTTCCTTTTCCAGGTTAAAGAAGTTTTCAGCTACTGTTAATATGTCTTCAGTTAGGTACTTAACCTCTCTCTCTTCTCCATCTGGGACCCCTATAATACAAGTATCAGCACACTTGATGTTGTCTCACAGGTCTCTTCAGCTGTCCTCATTTCTTCTCATTCTTTTTTTCCTTTTCAGCATCAGTGATTTCTGCTACCCTGTCTTCTAGCTTGCTGCTCCATTTCTCTATATCATTTAGTTTACTGTTGATTCCTTCTAGTGTATTCTTCATTTCAGTTTTTGTATTCTTCATCTCTGGTTGTTCTTTATATTTCCTAAGTCTTTGCTGTAAACTACTAACTTTTTGCTCTCTGCATCCATTCTTCTGATTTTTTTTTATCATCCTTAACAATTATTACCTTTAAGTCTTTCTTGGGTAGGTTGCCTGTCTCCTTTTCACTTATTTCTTCTGGAACTTTATCTTGCTTCTTCTTTGAAAACATGTTTCTGTCACCTCATTTTGCCTAACTTGCTGTTTTTATTTTGTATTTTCAACTGATAGTCTAGTTACATGTCCTGACCTTGACAAAGTGGCCTTTTGTAGGAGTTGTCCTGTGCCTCCCAGCAGTACACTCTCTTGTCGCCAGACCTAAATGCTGCAATGTTTGCCCCTGTGAGGATCTCTTTTTTGTGACAGGCTATGTGGGTGGTCTGGTAAGCTTGGCTGGCCACCTGTGTGGATGTTGCCAGCTGTTGGTTGGTGGGACAGGGTCATGAAGTGGCTGACTGTGGAACCCATGGGGATCCCGGGTATAGTACTGGTTACTATTGGGTGGAGTCAGGGTCCAGAAGTCTCCAAAGCTATTGCTCACCCACTGATGGGTGAAACCAGGTCCTCGAGTTAGTGCTAGACTACAGCAGGTAGAGACAGGTCCTGGAGTCTGGTTGTAGGGCCCAGGGATCCCAAAGCAGGGTTCGATTACGGGAGGGTGGCCTGGTTCTTGAAATGGTTGGCTGCAGGGCCCAGGGTGTCTTGAAGCATGTCTTGGCTGAACATCTTATATAAGATAAGGCAGTTTAAAATAACTTGATAACATGTAGCTGATTTTTGCTGAGGTCAATTTTCATTGCAGTTTTACATTTTATGACGATTGCTAGTATCTTAAATATTCAGCTATTCATAATGAATTTAAAACAGAGGGATAGACATGTTACGAAACAACAGTAAAATGTAAACATAGAATCTAGGTAGTAGATACATGGTGTCATTGTAGTGTTTTTTCTCAACTTTTCCTTATGTTTAAAAATTTTTATAGTTAGGAAAAATAATAATTCTAAACCAATATGCCTTATACCGTATGTCAGGATCTCTGGGAAAGTTACTGAGATTTGCAAACAAAAATTTCGTTGGGAGTGCTGAGATTCAATGCCTGCAAGGGATGGAGAAAACAAAATTGAACACAGGGAGAAGTTGCAAAAGAGGCTTCAGCTGATCCTAAGGTGTGTTTGGAAGCTGGCAAGTCTCTTTAGAATATCAATTGAGTCAAAGGGGCCAAGACCTTTGCAATGCAATTCAACCAGTTATAGACACATTCCGCCTGCAGGAAGTGGGTATAACGTTGGATAAGACAGTTTCCTTCAGTGGGAGGCAACTCATGGGGAAGGACCCGGCAATGAACCTCAGCAGTCAGTGCCTCTGGCTGCATGAAGAATGAATCATAGTATCCATTGCACCATATTTGTATTTTGATGATGTTAAAATGACTGTTTATAAAGGTTACCTACATAATCAAATATTGTATGCCTTGGCTTTTGTGAACAATGCTGCAATGAACATGGGGATGCAGATACCAATTCTTTTTTTCTTCCTTTCTTTAACTTCTCTGGATAAATACTCAGAAGCAGAGTTGCTGGATCATATGATAGTTTTATTTTTAACTTTTTGAGGAATCTTCATACTGTTTTCCACTGTAGCTGTGCCATTTTACACTGCCAACAACAGTGTGCAGGAATTCCAGTTTCTCTCCAACAGATGATTTCTTACAACATTTTTTTTTGTATTGACTTTGAAGTGGCTCAGTGAACCCAGATATTAATTGGGTAGCATAATTGGTTGATGCCTGGACATCCATTCTAATATATGGCTGCACTAAAACTCTCCAAGTGAACAAAAATGATGACTTTGTTTGTACCAGAGTGTGTGTTGAGGAGCTATGGAGTTATAATTGCTACTCCAGAATCACTAATAGAAAGCTCAAAAATGTTGTAGTGATCTGTTTATGGTTTTTTAAAATTATGACAAAAAAACAGAAGCAGAACCTTGGCTTTAGATGTAAAACCTTAAAGTGAAAAGATTTGTGTGTCAGGAAATTCTGTTAATATTGTTGCTAATAGCAGGAAAAGGACATACAGTATTCCCTGATGAGACTGTCAACTGGCGCTTCCATCAAAAATAAGAGGTTTTTCTTGAGCACAGAAACAGCCCTAGGCATCATTTAAATCACTGTAGAGTAGTATGACTCAGAAAGCACACATGCTATTCCTTCCCTTCATGATTGAGTCATTGCCTAACAGAAAAGTCCAGTTAAACAATCTGACGTTACTTTTGTCTGGGAGTCTCATTTTGGAAATAAGTAGAGGGTCGCTGCTAATGAACATCACCTACTATACAATGTTCCATGTGAGATCTTTCTATCAACACTACTGACATATAAACGTGGGATATCACAGTATTGGTGACAGTTTGAAAACAGGATGCTAGAACTCAGGAGACTATTTCAGCTGATAATTGCCAATGAGATGTACTGCTGATCTGTTGATAAAAAAGATTGCCCAAGGCACAATGAAATTACCTTGGACCACCTCTCATTATGGAATAAACACTAATACATGAGTATAGCATCTCTTTGAGTATGGGAGTTATTCTTACTCTGAAACAGGGGTAAAGGAAGAGCTATTTGAAACGATGTTAATGATAAAGTGTGAGGATATGAATTGCCATGTCATGGCCATAATTAGCAACTGTAGAAACGGATGATCAGAAGGGACAATCAGGAACAGAGGAGAGTAGCTGCTTAGCATGAATGCTCAGGCTGAAGCCAGTTTTCCATGGTATAAACCTGAAGAACTGAGAATGACCAGGTAAGGTCAGATGCAGGAAAAATGAAATAATCATCACATGGGGAAATGTTTTTTAACTGCCTGAACATAATCAAAAGTAGGGGGGTTGAAAGTTTATAGGTTAGTATGGAGCTGCCCATTACATGCTAAATAGTGGTTAGATGATTAGGATCTGCTTAAGATACCTCAGAAATGAGGAAGGGAGGGAAAAAATTTTATGATGGAACCTGGTGATATTGCTTATCTAAATCCTGGCTTAATAATGCAGGGCTCATATGTAGAGTAATTTCCTTTTAACTATTGGGGAAATATAATTAAATGCAAGATCTTGCAACCTAGAAACCTCTCTCAAAGGTAGTAAAGAAAATAATTATTGAATAAGCATAAGAATATGATGTACGTCATAGGCAGTCCACTAAATGTCAAAGACAGAAAGAAATATCACCCTTTTATAGAGTTAAGCAGTCAGGGCCCATTACATACATGTTCTCAAGATAAACAGTAATTAATCCACAGGTGAGAGGATGCGACAGCACTGTCTGTCACACGTAGTTCTCCCTAGATTCATCTGGTAATTGGGGTGACCATCTGTACTAACTAATTGGATTCAACCAGAGGAAAAATAACTTCTTATATCTTTATTTCAGGAGATAGTTTTACAGCTTGGAACTAGGCACTCACTGCAGTGAGGCTCCTACCCTGCCACAGAAACTGGGAGTTGGGCTTTATGTCTTTTTATGTTTCCATTTCAAAGAGATGTCTTTCAGGTCCTCAAGGGAGACATTCTTGGTCATAAAGTTGGCAGAAGTCTTGTTCTAATTTTCAAAAGGTTTATGTCCATTTTAAAGAGGAGAGAAAGTACTTACTAATGAAAATGTTCTAAAGAAAATGCTCTGAGAAAAAGAAGTGAATGTAAATCTGTTCCCTTATTTTTAACAGGGAGAATTAAGCCTCTTAATTTGTATTTGTCTTTATACTACTCATAAGACATTTCTGGCAAACTCCATCCTCTGACACAAAAGCTCTTGACATTTCTGAGTATTAGGACTACTTCTCATCATGAAAAAATTCTATAAACCACATCTCTGTGATACTGTTGTTTTATTCACGAAGTTGTGTCCAACTCTTTGTGACCCCATGGGCTGTAGCCCGCTAGGCTCCTCCATCCATGGGATTCTCCAGTCAAGAATACTGGAGGAGGTTGCCATTTCCTTCTCCAGGGGATCTTCCCTGATTCAGGGATGAAGCCCAGGCAATCAAACAGACTATGAATCTGGATACTCTTTTAGATCAACTTGTATTTTTTACTCTAAGTATTATCTACGCCCATTTAAAAATGAACAGTATCTCTGTATGCAAAGCATAATGGTTTGTCTAATTGTCAAGATATGTTTCTTGGAGGGCTGTGGAGGACATTTTAGGAGTCTCTATTGGAAATGGTATACGTGGTTACCTCTAACATCTCATCGTTCAGAATTTAATCCCATGGCCCTACTCAACTATAAAAGAGGCTAGAAAATAGAAGTTAGCTGTGTTCCCAGGAGGAAATGTAACTGTATTAACTCTGTCACAATAGACATATGGGTGATCTTCTATAATCCTCCCTGAAAGATAAGTACTCAATCCTCATTTAGAGATTAAAAAAAAAAAAAAAATCTGACCCTCAGAGAGATTGAGCTACACAACCAGGATCACAAAGCTGATGATTCTGTGGCACATCTAGGGCTCCACCACAGGTATTGTATGATTTTCTCTGTCATTTTAGGTACTGGAAATTCCAGACAGCAGCAATCACTTCAATGAGGCTGACTTTGCTCATGATTTTATCTGTGCTTACACATCAGTTATGGGTGCATATGGACCTTGGATTTGAATATTTTTTAATAGTTTGTTAACATAGTGTGAGTTTTCTTTATAGTCCAGTCCCAAAAGGGAACATCTGCCCACTCCAGTATTCTGGCCTGGAGAATTGCATGGACTGGATAGTCCATGGAGTTTGCAAAGAGTCAGACATGACTGAACGACTTTCACGCACTCACTCACTCCCAATCACTCGGCCTTCTTTGATCTTACCAGTAACAGTATTTCACTACTTTTCAGTAATAAGAATAATACAGCCAAACTCTTTTCTGCTTTTCCATCAACTTGGATAACAATTAAAATCTTAGCTCATTATCTGAAACACAATCTTGTTGATTAATGTTTCTAATTTGTTTCACTTGTGTCACTCATTTTACTAGAGACATAAATTGTACTTGATTGTTTTCAGTTGCGAAAGTGCTGATTCTTTGGAACGAATTATGTCTATCAATTAAGGATAATTAAGCAGAGTATCAAAATAATAGACTCAACTTGAATCAGAGAAAGTATAAGATAGAGTTCAAAGTCTAATGAGAATATTCACAGAAAACACGAGCAGGGGAATATTATTTATGTGGAATCTTGGTTACCTGGTCTTCATCTTTGTAGATCTAGAAACTGTATGAATTTACCCCTAAAAAATATCTGATTCACCAAGTAAATTCATGAGATATTGATGAGTAAAAGAATCCTATTTCTTTATTTATAATAAACTATGCTACCTTCAGTGATTGGAGCACCAATTTCCTTTATCTGGAACATACCTTCTTCTTGTTAATATACTGAGGAAACACAGTTATAAACCTAATAATTTTATAGAAAAAAATATGAAATGTTACTTGGTAGTTTCAAAGGGACATTTTGTCTAGGGATTAAGACCTAACAATTCTTCCACATCACATCTAAAAAGAGTAATTCCCTTGTGAATGAAAAGCACTTGTACATTAAATATACATTTCTATACCTTGAAGAGAGTTGGGTAATACATGACCAAATTCATGTTAACTCTTTCAGCATTTTCTGAGATTCATGTGTGCCATCCAGGTCTATCTGTTAATATAATCTTCCTTCAGAGAGATAACAAATATTGATGAGATTAAAATATTCTGCAACCAAATTTTTTTTAGAGTAGCAGTATTTTTAGTGGAAACAACAGAATTTGAAATTAGGCAAATCTAGGATTAGGTCCATTTAACAGTCATTTATCTGATGATTTATTGTGATGAGAATACAACATGAAATTCTTTGCCTTTTGTGACTGATGACTTTCACTATACAAAACTATACTAAAAAGATCTTCATGACCCAGATAACCATGATGGTGTGATCACTCACCTAGAGTCAGACATCCTGCAATGCGAAGTCAAGTGGGCCTTAGGAAACATCACTATGAACAAAGCTAGTGCAGGTGATGGAATTTCAGTTGAGCTATTTCAAATCCTAAAAGATGATGCTGTGAAACTGCCACACTCAATATGCCAGCAAATTTGGAAAACTCAGCAGTGGCCACAGGACTGGAAAAGGTCAGTTTGCATTCCAATCCCAAAGAAAGATAATGCGAAAGAATGTTCGAATTACTGCACAATTGCATTCATCTCACACGCTAGCAAAGTAATGCTCAAAATTCTCCAAGCTAGGCTTCAACAGAACGTGAACCGTGAACTTTCAGATGTCCAAGCTGGATTTAGAGAAGGCAAAGGAACCAGAGATGAAATCGCGAACATCCACTGGATCATCAAAAAAGCAAGAGAGTTCCAGAAAAACATCTACTTTTGCTTTATTGACTATGCCAAAGCCTTTGCTGTGTGGATCAAAACAAACTGTGGCAAATTCTTAAAGAGATGGAAATACCAGACCACCTGACCTGTATCCTGAGAAATCTGTATGCAGGTCAAGAAGCAACAGTTAGAACTGGACATAGAACAGCAGACTGTTTCCAAATAGGGAAAGGAGTACGTCAAGGCTGCATTTTGTCACCCTGCTTATTTAACTTATATGCAGAGTACATCATGCTAAATACCAGGCTGGATGAAGCACAAGGTGGAATCAAGATTGCTGGGAGAAATATCAGTAACCTCATATATGCAGATGACACCACCCTTATGGCAGAAAGTGAAGAACTAAAGAGCCTCTTAATGAAAGTGAAAGAGGAGAGTGAAAATGTTGGCTTAAAACTCAGCATTCAGAAAACTAAGATCATGGCATCTGGTCCCAGCACTTCATGGCAAATAGATGGGGAAACAATGGAAACTGTGAGAGACTTTATTTTGGGGGGCTCTAAAATCACTGGAGATGGTGACTGCAGTCATGAAATTAAGACACTTGCTCCTTGGAAGAAAAGCTATGACCAACCTAGACATCATATTAAAAAGCAGAAGCATTACTTTGCCAGCAAAGGTCCATCTAGTCAAAGCTATGGTTTTTCCAGTAGTCATGTATAGATGTGAGAGTTGGGCTATAAAGAAAGCTGAGCACCGAAGAATTGATGCTTTTGGACTGTAGATTTGGAGAAGACTTTTGAGAGTCCCTTGGACTGCAAGGAGGTCCATCCAGTCATCTTAAAGGAAATCAGTCCTGAATATTCATTGGAAGGACTGATACTGAAGCTGAAACTCCAATACTTTGGCCACCAGATGCGAAGAACCGACACATTGGAAAAGACCCTGACGCTGGGAAGGATTGAAGGCAGGAGGAGAAGGGGACGACAGAGGATGAGATGGTTGGCTGGCATCACTGATGTGATAGATATGAGTTTGAGGAGGTTCTAGGAGTTGATTATGGACAGGGGAGCCTGGCGTGCTGCAGACCATGGGGTCACAGAGAGTCTAACACGACTGAACAACTGAACTAGTTAACTGACTAATTTTCACTTAGTATAATGTCCTCAAGTTTCATCCATATTGTTACATATTGCAGAATTTTACTTCTTTTTAAATTGCTAAATAGTATTCTCCTGTACATTTGTACTACATATTCTTTATATCTTCAGCTGTGGGATATTTAAATTGTTTCCACATGTTAGCTACTGTGATATACCTATTAGTGTAGGAGTACTAGTATCTCTTTCAGATCCTGATTTCAATTTTTTCTAGATAAATACCTAGAAGTGGGACTGCTGCATCATATGGCAGTTTAATTTCTAATGCTTTGTGGAATTTCCCTATTGTTTTCAACAGTGACTGCACCATTTTTTGCCAGGAGCCAGTAAGCGAGATCCCACCCATGACAAGGTCATGAGGACAAGACCTGACAAGCAAGGCAGATCAGGACTTCAGGGATTTCAAAAAGCTGCCCCGGCGCTCACCTTAAAGATGATATCTGTCTTTCTGATGCTTATCTTTCTGACTGCTGTCTTTCTGACTGCTCCTTAATTTCTGTGACACAGGCAGAAGGCCTTCCCCGATCTCTTTCCAAATAAAATCAACTGTTTATGCCCTTGGCACTAACGCACATGACTTAATCATAAATAGCATGAAGAACATGATCACACAAAAGCCCTAATAGATACGAGTCCTTTGCGGGGTGAAGAAGCCCTATTAGAGAATATAAAAAATATTATTCTAGAAGTTGTTACTGAATCAACATTTGCTAGCTGTGTTTTTGCTCTTGATGTAGAAATTATTGTTACTATAGTTAGAATTTAGAATAATAAGAGTTTAGCCCTAGTGTAGAAACAATAAGACAACCGAGGCTTTTAACCAGGAACGCGAGGCAGAGGCTGCCTCACCGGAGCTGCAGAGTCTGTGTGTAGTAACTAAAAAGAACTGACCATTGTGTTAAATTTCTAATATGCTGCAACCTGCTGAACCTTTACCTTATGAGATTATAACTTTTCTGTTTAGCACAAGGCAAGTGGAAAAATAAGAATAGCTTACAAAAAACAGCTTTGCATTCACCTGGAATGTAAGAAAAGGTCATGAGATGCTAATAGGCCTCAGGGCCAGAAGATAATGTATTAATATCTACTATAAAAAAGAGCCTCTAGTAAACAGAAGTATGCGGAAAGCATTCTGGTTTTGTAAAGGGCAAACTGACGTAATGTTAAGCTGACTTTGCTCACTCCCCTTTAGAACTAGTTTAGGGTATATAAACACTGATGTAAAAAAATAAAATAGTCTTGATTCAGAACTCAACCAAGACTTTACTCGCTTTGTTTTCTTCCTTTTCTCGCCGATGCCGCTCATCCTGAGGGTATCCCTGGACTCAACCAAAGCGGGACTTCAGTAATTTTTCATTTCCATCAACAGTGTACACTGCTCCAGTTTCTCTGTATGTTCATCAGTATTTGATGTCTTTTTTGGTAATCGTCATCCTGAGAGATGTGTGCTCATTGTGGTTTTGAAGTACATTTAATGGTGATTAGTGGTGTTTAGCATTCTTTCATATACCTGTTGGCCATATGTTTGTCTTTATTTAAGACATGTCTGTTCAGACCCTTTGCCCATTTAACACTTGGATTACTTGTTTTCTGCTATTGAGTTGTAGGAGTTATTCGTATATTATAGATATTAACCTCTTATCAGATATATAGTGTTGAGATATTTTTTCCCATTCTGTCCACTGCCTTTTAATTTTGCTTTTTCCTTTGCTGTGTAGAAATATTTTAGTTTGAGGTAGTCCAACTTGCCTATTTTTGCTTTTTATTGTCTGTCCTTTAAGTATCAGATCTATGAAACTAATGCCAACCAGCGTTAATGGCCTTCTCCAATAGATAGAAATTGACTGCAGATGAGACAAGAAATTCAGGCAAGGCTTACCGGGGCCCCTGCTATAGCAGGGAGCGAACGAAAATGAACAACAGCATCCCTTGCTTGCTCACTCCCTGAGGGGGCAAGTTTGTTCCTTATATGGGGTGAGGGTAGGAGTGTGTCCAGGGGTTGAGTTTGAGGAGTGGCTTAGGTGTTGTGCCCACTCTGCAGTTGATATTGAGTACAGGGGGGCATGCATAGTACCCTGCTTTTGCTCCCAGCTTTTTAGAAGTGACATTTGGGTTTTTTTGGTCTTTTTGTATCTTTTGTCCAAAATTTGCCCCATCTGTGCATATTTACAGTTATTTTCAGTCTCTTATAGTTTCTTTGTAGGGCTTCCCTGGTGGCTCAGTGGAGAGAACCTGCAGGAAACGCAGGTTCAGTCAGTGTGCCTGGAAGTTCCCCTGGAGAAGGAAATGGCAACTTACTCTAGGACTCTCGCTTGGGAAATACCATGGAGAGAGGAGCCTGGTGGGCTATAGTACCTGGGGTTGCAAAAGAACTGGATACGACTTGGTGACTGAACACCAACATCCGTTCCATTCCGTTCCGTCGCTCAGTCATGTCCGACTCTTTGCGACCCCCTGGACTGTAGCCCACCAGGCTTCTCCATCCGTGGGATTCTCCAGGCAAGAATACTGGATCGAACCCGGGTCTCCCGCATTGGAGGCAGACGCTTTAACCTCTGAGCCACCAGGGAATTTTTGTATTTTTGTTGTTGGAGGAAAGGTCTGTCCAGGTTCAATCACTGCAGCATTTGCATCTAAGTGTCCCAGGTCCCAGCCTATCTCATCACATTGCTGAGACCAATATCATGAAGATTCTCACCTATGCTTCTTCTAGTAGTTTCATGGTTTCAGGTCTTACTTTCAAATCTATAATCCATTGGGGTTAATTTTTGCATATGGCATCAGATAGGAGTTCAATTTATTTCCTTCACATGTGGCTATCAAGTTTTCCCAGCACTGGAGAAAGAGACTGTCCTTTCTATGCTGTAGATATATAGCACTTCTCTAGAACCCTCAGAATTTTCTGTTGTTGGAACTTACTATAAACTCCTCATGCCTTCTTTTCCTTTTCTAGTTATCTCAAGGACCAAAGCTATTTGAATCACAACCTGAAACTATCAAGGGATTGTTCCTTCTCTGGGCTCCAGTGAAAGCCAGCAGTCATCCTTGTCATTCAGTAAGTAAGTCAGAGTATTCTTTTCTTAATAGTCAGAGTATTCTTTTCTTAATGTAGAATATGCTGTTTCCAGAATCTGAAAATGTGAACCAGACATTGTGTGCCTCTTTTTGGAGGATCTGAGATGCAAAATTTTCTCCTTTATTTTGAGAGGATGGCACAGCATGCCACAGACTACGAGGTGCCTGAAAACTTTATGAGGCATATTGTTGAATCTTTGCAGAGTGCATTTTTCACTACTGGAGCATGTTTGTCTTACCTGAGCCTCTAATTTTTTTTCATCCAGTTAACATAATGTCATTGATATAATCGCCGATGTAATATTGTGTGGCACGTTTATATGGCTCAAGTCACTTTGGACTATATTTTGAAAGAAACCAGATAAATTTGTGCCAGCCTTGGGGTACATGTACAGTGTCCATTCTGTTTGAATGTGAACTATTTCTGATCCTACTTATTGATGGGGTGAAAAATAATGCATTTGTTAAATCAATAGCCACTTAACATGTACTGGAGGCTGTGTTAATTTGCTGTTGTATAGATTCCGTATTTGACACAGAAGCTGAAATTTGGACATTTACTTGGTTTGAGTTTCTGGATTTATTTGTGGGAGTCAGACTTTTGAATTAAGTGAAATATTATGAGGACCAGTATCTCTGCATATTTTATGTTGTAAGTGTGGCACTAACCTCTTTGATTCCTTTGACAATATATTATTAATTACTATATTTACTATCTTGACCAGAGGTAGAAGGGCAGTTTTAGAGGCTTCCACTTCATTTTTTCTTTTGTTATTTCTCTTATGACACAGTTAAAGGAACTAATATAAGCATTCTACCATTTATTAACTATGTCTAGTACAGTCATACGTTTAGGGACTGGAGAGTAACTGTTGGGTATGACCACAAATGTGAGCTGAATCTGCTCCAAGTTTATGTCCTGCTGCTGCTGCTAAGTCACTTCAGTCGTGTCCGACTCTGTGTGACCCCATAGACGGAAGCCCACCAGGTTCCCCCATCCCTGGGATTCTCCAGGCAAGAACACTGGAGTGGGTTGCCATTTCCTTCTCCAATGTGTGAAAGTGAAAAGTGAAAGTGAAGTCGCTCAGTCGCGTCCGACCCCTAGCGACCCCATGGACTGCAGCCCACCAGGCTCCTCCATCCATGGGATTTTCTAGGCAAGAGTACTGGAGTGGCTTGCCATTGCCTTCTCCGAGTTTATGTCCTAGATAACATATATTCATATTCTATTAGGGGAACAATGGTAGCACTTTGGTCCCCAATATCAATGCCAATATAGACCCCATATACAAATATCTCTCAAGGTTTGGAGGTATTTTCTTTTCTCCAGTGCATGCTTAACTAAGTAAATGGCTTTAGATTTCTTTTGGGAAGAATGGAGGAAATTGCTAGTGATGGACAGGGAGGCCTGGCGTGCTGTGATTCATGGGGTCGCAAAGAGTCGGACACGACTGAGTGACTGAACTGAACTGAACTGAATACTTATCATAGTTTTGGGTCATCCTTCCTGATTGGAATCCAGATTTTTCTTTAGTCATGAATTCTGAATCTGAGAACTGACTTATGTCCAAAAAATATGAATTGGATCAACTACTTTTTTTCACTGAATTTTGTCTACATTAATTATGAATATTATCCAAAGTACAGAGAAGTTGAAGGAGTTATACGTGGACACTCTTAAACTCATCACCTAGATTCTACCATTGATATTTTTCTATAATTATTTATCAACTAGCCATTCTGTATTCATTTCTTTATCAATATATCGAATAATTGCTTATGCTTTCACAGTAATTTGCCTTATCAGTTCCCTTAAACATTTCAGAATGTATATCCTCATCTAGGAGTTATTATCTGTGTTAAGGTTGTTTTCCATGGTATAGTTCCAAGCGCATCCATACAGTAGGAAAATAACTGTCACATTATTTTCATTTCACCCTCTTTTTTGTGAATGTCAGACACGACTGAGCGACTGAACTGACTGACTGACACTGTTTGAATTGCTTGACAAAGAATTTTTAAATCTTTGTACCTAGAAAACAAGAGAGGACAACAGAGTGCTGAAAACAAATGCCACTTTTGGCTGAGAACAAAACTCCTGGTTTAAAATAAAATAATAGAAGAATTAAGCTATTTTTTTTTTTACTTATGTTGACCAACTTGACAAGCAAAGATCTTTTCTAAGATGAAAAATGTGTCTTTATTTTCACTTGTGTTAGATCCTATTTTCTTTGATACTTAACAAAATTTTTTTGGTCTATTTATTTTCTATTTGTCAAGTTATGAGGAGTAGTGAATATTAAAAAGGAAATAGTTGTGTTTCAGGTCAGGCCATTTATTGATCATCCAAAGCTTGGCAATAATAAGTAAGACAGTAGGTCTTGATGAATTTGGGGAATTTGTCCTTTGAAGATTTTGCTTTTGGTGTAGCTTGTTAAGAGACAGGCAGCTCCTTTCTCTAAATAATATAAACCAACAGCAAAGAAACAACAGTAATATGAATAGAAAGAAAGAGATTTGTGGTAGCCTAAGTTTTATCTTTTTCCCTCCATTTCCTGTCATAATACTAACTCTTCCCATACACAGTTTGTTTGGGGATTTGGATAATGTGGCATAGAGTAAGGATGTGGGCTTTGTACTCACATAGACCTAGATCTGCAAATGGTTTTGCTGTTTCCCAGCTGCATATTTAAGGTACTCTCTAAAATTCTTTTTGTTTTTCCAGAAAATTGTGGGAAATAATGCATAGTTTAGAGCGTACTTTTGAAAATTTACACAGTCAGTAGCTTCTATTGTCATTGATTGTATTATTTAATATACATTGAGGAGTTATTATATTCAGACACTCTGATGTAGCTCAAAAATACAAAGTTGATAAGCCCCTAACCTAAAGATGCTTGTTGTCTAAAAAAATTAAGAAAATCAGTAGTTAATATACTTTTCAATAATGCCATCAGAGAAGATACTGAATAGTAAAGTACTAAAGAGACAAAATTGTTATAAGGAATAACACTCGATCTAGCTATGGGGTTGAGAAGATGTGAGAGAAATTAGTGAACTCTTTTAAGAGGAAGTAAGATTTGAGTTTTGGCAAGCCACTCCAGTACTCTGCCTGGAAAATCCCATGGATGGAGGAGCCTGGTAGCCTGTAGTCCGTGGGGTTGCTAAGGGTCGGACACGACTGAGCGACTTCACTTTCACTTTTCACTTTCACACATTGGAGAAGGAAATGGCAACCCACTCCAGTGTTCTTGCCTGGAGAATCCCAGGGACGGGGGAGCCTGGTGGGCTTCCGTCTATGGGGTCACACAGAGTCGGACACGACTGAAGTGACTTAGCAGCAGCAGCAGCAAGATTTGAGTTACTTCCTGAAAAATGACATATAATAGGGGTGAATTAGAGAGAAGAATGTTGCAGGGAAAATATCTGATATATAAAGACACAAAAGTCAAAAGAAGTGTGGCTTGTTGGGAAATTTTATGTGATTGGTATAAAAGTACTATAGGAACAGTAATAAAGAGTATGAGAAGTAGGCAGGATCCACGTGATCAAGGACCTTGAAAGCTTGGTTAAGAAATTTCAGCTTTAAACTAGAGGCTATGAGGCACCACTAAGGAGTTAAAACAATAAAATTATAATAACTTTAGGAAATTCACTATATGAGGATACAGGCTTGAGAAGGAACTTGGAGAAACTACTTATGATATTATTACAGCAGTACAGACATTCTAATTTAAGGAAGTAGTATTATAAGTGTTAATTGGGGAGAAATTGCATGCTATTAAAGAGATAGAATGGATAGGACTTTGTAACTAATTGGATATTGGTAATGATGGATTAGAATAAAGAAAGATTTTAATTTCTGACTTGTGGAGTGGAGTGGATGGTACCACCATTCCTCCACATAGAGAACCTAGAAGATGGCTAGATTTCAGGAGGAAGATAATGATTTTTTTTCTTGAAATATATTGAATTTGAAATGTTTATGGGGCACTCAAGTGGAAAAACAAGGACATTATATGTGTATATATATTAACTGTATATTGATGTGCTCATGCACATAGTTCTAGAGTTTCTGAGAGGGTACAGGGTAAGAGATAAAGTCAGAATGGTGGTAAGTTACAGCTTTGCTATATATGGGAATGCTCAGAGTAAGTTTATTTACCTAGAAGGAGAGTGAAAGAAGTCTAGAGAATACTGACATATTAAGGTTGAACAAAGAAAGAGTAGGAAGAAAGATGGACTGTTCAGGGAGTTTAGAGACTAATATTTACTGTTTGTTCATTTGTTTATTCAGTGAATGTATACTGAACTCTTTCCTAGTCTGGGTTGATCCCAATTCAGAGTCTGAGATGAAAATGTGCATTCAGCAATCTAGGTATTAGTGGAAGTGAACCCAGAGAGCAGCAGTGAGGAAGTAGTGGAGTCAAATAACTCCAAGTCCCAAGAGTCCATTTTGAGATGGCCATTATTGCCTATATCCAGTGCTTAATCCTCTGAGACCATTTGAGGAACCCTATAAATGTTTCATGGGACAGTGCACTCCAGAGATGAAAAGGAGAAACATTTATCTATCAAATTCTGCCTTCCATTGGCAAGGTTTTCAACAGCTCATACTTCTGGTTTGTGTGTGTTTGTGCTCACCTGATAAATCCATATTATGGCATTAGAAAGGCCTTCAGGCAGGAATATATGTATAAGGAGAAGGTGATGGCACCCCACTCCAGAACTCTTGCCTGGAAAATCCCATGGACAGAGGAGCCTGGTAGGCTGAAGTCCATGGGGTCGCTAAGAGTTGGATACGACTGAGCGACTTCACTTTCACTTTTCACGTTCATGCATTGGAGAAGGAAATGGCAACCCACTCCAGTGTTCTTGCGTGGAGAATCCCAGGGACAGGGGAGCCTGATGGCCTGCTTTCTATGGGGTCGCACAGAGTCGGACACAACTGAAGTGACTTAGCAGCAGCAGTAGGCAGGAATTAACAAATAGGTCATCATGGCCAAGATGAATACTGGCAAATTAAACCTGTACAAATTTGGTTTCTTGAATGAAACAGGGACTGGAATAAGAGGTAGAACTGAGAGGAAAGTGGTAAGGAAAGGATTCAGTATAATCTGCTCCCTGCAGAACTCAAATCCTCACTCTTGGGAGGGTTTGTCCAGTTTATCAAAATTTCTTTCAGGGTGAGGACCAGCTGTAGCTTGGTGCAGAGAAGCCCTGGGTCAGAAAGGTATGTGGCACTGGCCAATGTGGGATGTTAACACGTTACAGGTAGGGGAAGCTGATGGAATCTTGTGGCTGGAATGAAGGAGAGGCTGAAAGGACATGAAGTAGTACAAAGAATTTTCTGATATAAACATCTTCTATCTATATTCAGTTCCATGGTGAGCAAGATAAGAGTGTCCCTATTCTCATGTACTATGCATTCTACTGGGTGAAAGAGACAGAAAATATAAAATAATTGCAGGTGCTGAGATCAGAGAACTAGAGGAATAGAGATCTTGGACCAGAGACGTGTTTTCCTTACTCTCCATCTGCTTCACCTTTGTCTTTTCCACACAAACACTTTTGGCAACTAGGCAAGTTTTTGTCATTCCCTTTGAATCTGTATTTCTATTATGAATCTAGCAGAGGGCTCTGGAAAAGAATTGCTTGAAACTTGAAACTGTAAAGCTATTAAATGTGAATAGCTCTGAACTTTCTGGTTTTCCTCCAAAACATTCTCCTGTTAACAGGAAAGAAAGAAAAACAAAGCAAATAAAATGACAGAAGGAAGAGTGTCCATTTTCTTGATCATTGATGTTTTTCATTTATTTGTATTCAAAAAATAACAAAATATATATATTTAATACTATATAGTGTATGTTTTATAAGAATATAAAATATATTTTATAGATATAAATGTTATATATTTATGTAACATATGTTGAGTTGACCAAAAAGTTCATTCAGGTTTTTGTAGGATGTTATAAAAAATCCAAGTGAAATTTTTGGATTCACATCTATAACAATGCATATATATATATATACATATATATAATATATAACAAAAATTTCCACTGCACTTCTCCTTTTACAGAGCTTTAAACTCAGTGTGCTACACACTTGGCTATGTTCGTACCTTATGTCTTTAGAATTCTCGACTAATCATTAAAGTTAATGCTTCAGGTAAAATTGTTACATCACAATTGGGTTTCTAATCATTGAAGGACAACAGTGGCAGATGGAATTTGGTTTTGTGTCACTTGGTGACCCTCCCTAGTAAGCACATTTAATTATAACCTTCCTCATTTTGATTACAGTACTTTGTTAATTTGAAATTCTACCTTGTCAATTAATGTAGCTTGTGGTATCTGTAGAAAATCATGAACCCCTGGTTATAATTTTAATTATAGCATGCATGTTGCAGATCTCAGCCAAACGTCTCTGAGGACCTTCTCCTTTATGTAAAGTGTCAAGAAACTGGTCTCTTTCTTTGCTTTCACATTGCCTTCTTGAGATATAATGAATACCTTTTGGTGACAGCATCCCTTTCCCAGTCTGCACAGTGAAATTCATGAACTGTACTAAGAGGTATTTTGCTAAATGCAGGCATTGAAGCAAATGTGCCATTTATAAAATGTCATCATGACATGTGGCATTTTTGAAACACTGAAAAACCTTAGTCTCTAACAAGCTAACATAAAGGCATAAAGGCTTTTGGGAAAGAGAAAATACTTAGAATTAAAATAATAAGGTTATCATTCAAAAATGTATGCTGTTACTTATGAGATTTTCACAAGTTTAAATTTCTTAGGGAAATTACCACTGCCTTTGGATCATTAACCCAAAAATAAATAAATATATAATGGCAGAAAGGAAAATGGTGAGGAAATCTAAGATTCTTCAAATTTGAGTTTTCATGGTATTGTGATTTGATGAAAATAATATAATTTACAATGTTTTACAAACAAAATCATTTGAATATTTGTCTCCAAATTTCATTTCCTACTTATTTCTTTCTAGAAGATATTTAATAATTTTAAGTAGCATATCCAAGATGCTCATAAGAGAAGTCTCACTTCAGGGATTACATATGTATGAGGCAATTATAAAGTTATGAAGGAATATTGAGAGCTAGTATCTCCGTGGTCACACCAGAAGATAAGTATCATAATATCTTATATGAGCCCAAATGTGTTTACCAATTAAAATGTCTCTGTCATAATATTCTTTACATGGGCTTCCCTGGTGGCTCAGCTAGTAAAGAATCCACCTGCAAAGTGGGAGGACTGGGTTTGATCCCTGAGTTGGAGAAGGGAAAAGCTACCCACTTCAGTATTCTGGTCTAGAGAATTCCATAGGCTGTATAGTCCATGGAGTCGCAAAGAGTCGGACACGACCTGGTGACTTTCATTTTCATGTTTCATTTGATGGCTCAGAATAAATGATGCTAGCCAAAAGTTTCACAGTATCATGTTTAGCATTTCAGGCCCTTTAGCTAGACTGTTCTAGTCCAAAGCCCAGCCCTGTCACTTATTGGCTGTGTGACCTTGGGCAATTCATTCAACTTTTTTGTGTCTTGGGTATAATAAATAGGTATAAAAATGATACCTACGTCAAAGATTTGTAGTGAATGTTAAACAAAACATAGTAAGCACTAAGAACAGTGTGAATTCTCGAGTATTACCGTTTACTATGTTTATTATTATTACTCATAGGCATTACTTGCAACAACTAGGTCTTTATCCCAAATACCCTTGTATCCTGTCGTTCTGTGTTAGTGTGTGCTGTTTGTAACACAGAGAAGGAAAGGGGGAGGGGGAGGAAGGTAGGCTGAGAGCTGTGGAAATGAACATTTTCACATCAGATTTGATAAATGATGTTGCTGCACACAGCAGTCATCCACTGAGTGTGCTTTCCTATGTGCCTGTATTAATTCTCTCAATTATTGACTGATGCTTCACCTAAGTATTCATGTCATTATTTGGGAAACATGATTTTTCAGCCTTAGTAATGAGGCAGGAGAGTGAGAACTCCAGGGACATGCTCACCACTGTTTTTCCTGTGCCTGAACACGTACACCAGTGACTCTTCATGAGCACTTCGTAATGAATGGGGCTCTAGATTAAGGGACATATTCTTGTGTACCTCCCTAGTCTCTCCCTCCAAATCTCCTTCTTCCTCAGCCTGGTTGGAAGTACAAAGAGAATCATTATTCTCACATGTCATTCACCTCCCCCACCAGCCCTCCTTAAGAAGTAGGAGTTTGAGGCCTTAGGAAAGAATAAGAAATTATTACTTAGGAAGCTGGCATTGGCAAGAAAACAAAATAATCAAAACTATAAATCACAAACAGATATGTTTAGGCTGTTAGGCCCAAAACCAAATTCTTCATTCAGCAGGAGCAGCAGGTTTTTAAGGATAAATCTGAACTGTTCTTTGGGATATATTAATTTAAGGGATTTGGGGCACTTCATGTTCTCCTACCCTCTTATGCACTTGAATATACTTAACACTCTGCTCTCAGGCACCCTGAAGTTCTTACACTGCTGGAAGCTGACACATCCATATCTTCTCTCTGATATTCCAGGCCTCTGTCTAATGAGGTTCCAAACAGTCCCTCAGGATGCTATTCAGATTGTACTTCCTCTTTGAAACCTCCTATCATTGCCCCTGGCAAATGGAGTTCCTCTTACTCTGCTCTCTCCACATTAATTAAGATATCACGGTATTTATTTCATTCAGTTCAGTTCAGTTCAGTCGCTCAATCGTGTCCGACTCTCCGCGACCCCATGAATCACAGCACGCCAGGCCTCCCTGTCCATCGCCAACTCCCGGAGTTCACTCAAACTCATGTCCACAGAGTCGGTGATGCCATCCAGCCATCTCATCCTCGGTCGTCCCCTTCTTCTCCCGCCCCCAAGCCTTCCCAGCATCAGAGACTTTTCCAGTGAGTCAACTCGTCGCATGAGGTGGCCAAAGTATTGGAGTTTCAGCTTTAGCATCAGTCCTTCCAATGAACACCCAGGATCGATCTCCCTTAGAATGGACTGGTTGGATCTCTTTATGGTACAAGGGACTCTCAAGAGTCTTCTCCAACACCACACTTTAAAACCATCAATTCTTCAGCGATCAGCTTTCTTCACAGTCCAACTCTCACATCCATACATGACCACGGGAAAAACCATAGCCTTGACTAGACGGACCTTGGTTGGCAAAGTAATGTCTCTGCTTTTTAATATATTATCAAGGTTGGTCATAACTTTCCTTCCAAGGAGTAAGCGTCTTTTAAATACATGGCTGCAATCAGCATCCCCAGTGATTTTGGAGCCCAAAAAAATAAAGTCTGACACTGTTTCCACTGTTTCCCCATCTATTTCCCATGAAGTGATGGGACCAGATGCCATGATCTTTGTTTTCTGAATGTTGAGCTTCAAGCCAACCTTTTCACTCTCCTCTTTCACTTTCATCAAGAGGCTTTTGAGTTCCTCTTCACTTTCTGCCATAAGGGTGGTGTCACCTGCATATCTGAGGTTATTGATATTTCTCCCGGCAATCTTGATTCCAGCTTGTGCTTCTTCCAGCCCAGCGTTCCTCATGATGTACTCTGCATATAAGTTAAATAAGCAAGGTGACAATATACAGCCTTGACGTACTCCTTTTCCTATTTTGAACCAGTCTGTTGTTCCATGTACAGTTTTGACTGTTGCTTCCTGACCTGAATACAGGTTTCTCAAGAGGCAGGTCAGGTGGTCTGGTATTCCCATCTCTTTCAGAATTCTCCACAGTTTTTTCATTACACTGTAGTTTTCTATTTGCGTTTATCTTTCCCCAGGAAACTGTGTCTTGACAGTAGGAGTTGTGTGTGGTCATCTCTGTATTCCCAATGCTAGATTAGTGTCTGGCAACACAACATAGGGGCTTAATAAATATTTGAGGAATGAATCTATAGACATAGAGTTTTCTTTATTATTTATTCATAATAATTAAGGGGTTGGCAATTTCTCAGTCAATTAGACCTCAAAATTTGAAGTTATCTTTGTGATTTCATTTCTTTATTCCTTACGTCAAATAAATATTTTTACATTCATAAGTATTATTTGAATTTTTATTATGTATTTATTATATTAAATATTTCTTTATGTCTAAGATAGTTCTCAAGTTTATTTCCAGTGCCAGAGCTTTTGTTCAGATACCAACTGTCACACATTTGTAACATCAAAACAATCACTGAACTGGTATCATTAACTCTATCTTTCCCCATCCTGTTGATCACATGTGTTCATGACCATTTGATATTTCTAAACTACTTACTATTCTATTGACAAAGGTCTCTAATTTCATATCTGTTTTTAAAATATGTGACAATTGGTAAGTAAATTTGGTATGTGTTTCTGCTGCTGCTAAGTTGCTTCAGTCATGTCTGACTCTGTGCGACCCCATAGACAGCAGCCCACCAGGCTCCGCCATCCCTGGGATTCTCCAGGCAAGAACACTGGAGTGGGTTGCCATTTCCTTCTCCAATGTGTGAAAGTGAAAAGTGAAAGTGAAGTCGCTCAGTCGTGTCCGACTAGTAGCGACCCCATGGACTGCAGCCCACAAGGCTCCTCTGTCCATGCGATTTTCTAGGCAACAGTACTGGAGTGTTAAGTAAATTCAAAATCTATTGTAAATCACCCTCCCATTTCATCCTTCACCTCATAGGAAACAATTATCCATTTATTGAGTGTCTTCCTAAAGAATCTCTTTGTTTACATTTATGTGCATGTGTGTGTGTGCCGCTGTGTGTGTGTGTGTCGCTGTGTGTGTGTGTTTCACTGTGTGTTGGAAGTCCTCTTTTATTTTTTTCTTTAAAAATGGTAGCCTTTACACATCATTCTGCCTCTTGCTTTCTAAATTAACAATCTGGAGGGCTTCCCTTGTGGCTCAGCTGCTAAATAATCTGCCTGAATGAAGGAGATCTGGGTTAGATCCCTTGGTTGGGAAGATCCCCTGGAGAAGGGAAAGGCTCCCTACTCCAGTATTCTGGTCTAGAGAATTCCATGGACTGTATAGTCCTTGGGGTCCCAAAGAGTCCGACACGACTCGGCGACTTTCACTCTCTCACTCAACATGTTGCGCGATTATTCCCTGTCAATATTTCTGGATCTGAACCATTCCTTTTTTATGAAGAAACTTATATTTTCACCCCCTTTCCAATTTTTATTGTTTCAACATATGTAACTCAAAATTTATCGTTTTAGTCAATTCTGAGTATACATCTCAATGGCATTAGGCATGTGCAATGCCATTTCACAATCTTGTGAAACTATCATCACTATTTGTTTCCAGAAATTTTTCATTAGCACAAACAGAAACCCTGTATCCATTAACTAGTAACTCCATATTTCCTCTTTCCCTCAGTCCCTTTATTCTACTTTCTTTCTTTATGAACTTGCCTATTCCAGGTAACTCACAAAAGTAAAACCATACAGAATTTGTCTTTGTTTGGCTTATTTCACTTAACATGTTTTCAAGCCTCATCTGTGTGATAGCATGTATCAGAATTCCATTCCTTTTGATGACCAAATAATATTCCATTGTATGTGTACACCACAGTTTATCCATTCATCGACTGATGAACAATTGGGTTTCTACCTTTCAGCTGTTGTAAGGAATGTTGCTGTGATATTGGTATGCAGGTATCTGTTGGAATCCCTGCTTTCAATTATTTTGGATATTATTTGCATAAGAGTGCAACTTCTGGATTATATAATGATTCTATGTTTAACTTTTTGAGGGACTGTCAAACTATTTCCGACATTTTAAATTCCTACCAACAATACACTAAACTCCCCAATTTCTCCACATCCTCACCAACACCACTCTCCTCTCCTCTCCTCTCCTCTCCTCTCCTGCCTTCCTCCTTCCGGATCGCCCACCCTCCCCCCTACCCTTTCCCACTTTTCTTCCTTCCCTTCCTCCCTCTCTCTCTTTTTTCTCTCTTTAGTCATTTAAATAGGTGTGAACTGGTATCCCACTGTGGTTTTGGTTTGCATTTCCTTAATGACACTGAATGTCTTTTCATGTTCTTATTGGCTATTTGCATTTATTTAATCATTTCAAAATTATGAAATATAATATGTATATAAAGTCTATATCACAGGCTCTGTGAACCTCTATTCCCAGAAGAAACTTCTTACCAGAACTTTATGTTTAATATTTTTCTTTTCTTTCCAGTTTTAACACATATATGTATCTCCACATATATGTATCTAATAATGTCATATATAGATAACGTTTTGGTTTTTATGAATTTTTTCATACTGCCTGTACTTTTTTTCTGATGTCTCTTTATTTATTTGATGTTATGTTCTAACATTCATACCTGTGGATTGCTCTAATGATGCCTTATTCATTTCACTGCTCTATAGTATCCCATTGCCTAACTATACCATGATTGTTTATCTGTTTTTTTACCAGTTGACATTTGGGTTCTTTCTAATTTTCTTCTTCTTTTATTTAATTTGTTTATTTTAATTGGAGGCTAATTACTTTACAATATTGTATTGGTTTTGTCATACATTGACATGAATCTGCCCCGGGTGTACATGTGTTCCCCATCTTGAACCCCCCTCCCACCTCCCTCCCCATCCCATCCCTCTGGGTCATCCCAGTGCACCAGCCCCGAGCAGCCTGTATCATGCATTGAACCTGGACTGGCAATTCGTTTCACATATGATAATATACATGTTTCAATGCCATTCTCCCAAATCACCCGACCCTCGCCCTCTCCCACAGAGTCCAAAAGACTGTTCTATACATCTGTGTCTCTTCATTAAAAATTATGCTACTACAAACAGCTTGTATGCAAGTCTTCAGGTGCATATGTATAAAGTATATATAGGAAGGTAATTGTTTTATCATGAGGCATGTTTATCTTTAAATTTAGTAGACAATGCCAAATAACTTTCAGAGTCCATACACAAGGTTATAATTCTATCACTACCTCACATGACTTGTACTATACAGATTATAAAATACAGATGATAAGAAACACCACATATTCAATATTATATATATTACTTGAAAATCTAAGCTTTTCTTTTTGTGGTGGTGGTTTTCATGTTTTTTGGTTTCTGTAAATATTCCAAAAATAAGTTTGGAGCTACTGTGGGACTCCATATTTGTTGTGTGAAGGCTTCTAGATGTATCCATATAAACAATTAGTTACAGATGCTGAAATGTACCAATACAAAATGGATTGGCTGATTTTTCAGTTTTCGAAGCTAAGTTGTTATGTGCATAATGATTTTAAGTTGTTATTTTTGCTTGGTGGACTGAAGTGTCTATTAAAATACCTTTTCTGGACTAAGGGATGCCCAAATATCTGGTAAAACAGTATTTCTGATGGTGTCTGTGAGAGTTTATTTAGGAGAGATTGGCATTTGTTTTAGAAGGCTGAGTAAAGACATCCACCCTCACCAATGTGGGCATATATTACCCTCTCTGTTGGGAGCTCAAGTGGAACAAAAAGGAAAGGAACAGCACATTCTTGCTTTTTCTTCATGAGCTGCAATGCCCATGTCCTACTCCTAAGAGCTCCTGGTTCTGGGGCCTTAGACGTCCAACTGAGATTCATGCCATCGGTTCAGTTCAGCTGTACTGTATATACACACACACGTATAAACTTCTTTGCAGTTTTAATTTCAAACTCCTTGTGGTCTTATGATCTAGATGTTTTTCGTAAATAACACATAGCTGGATTTATTTGGCTGGATTAATTTTTACCCAGTCTTTTAACTGGAGAGTCACTGCACTTATATTTATTATGGTTACTAATATATGGATTTATTTTCTGGTTACTTTATTTCCACTGAATAATCAGTTTCAGTCTAAATGCTAATTAGTTTTCATCTAATTCCCCTATAACTAAAGTAACGTTTTCTCCAAATGATTTTAAGATCCTATTTTTATTTTTGGTATTTTGTATAGTTTCACACAATGTCTAGATGTGAATTTCTTTTTTATTTATCCTGCTTGAATTTTATGCTGTCTCAATATCCTGGTTTTTGTTTTGTAACAATTCTGGAAAACTTTCAGCATTATCTCTTCCAATATTACTACTTTTACATTGTTTCCAATATTTTCTTTTTAACATTCCAGTTAGAGGTTCGTTGGAAATTGTATCACAATGCTCCATGTCTTGGAATCTCTCCTGATTCTCCATTTCTTTGTTTCTCTGTGATTTTATTTTCTAATATTCTTAGTCCTGAGCCTGTCTACAAATAATGTCAAATCACCTGGTTTAAAAGATGTGATATCTAATTTTCTTCCTTCCAATAGTTTCCATTTTCATTTTTGTTTTTTCTCCCAGTGTAAACATTCTTAGATTTTATTCCATATCCAAACACAGCAATATCAGATGTCTTTGTGGTTGTAGGTTTGTTGTTTTTTTCTGCTGTTATTATTACATGGTGACATATTTCCTGGTGTTTTCTGTGATTTTCTTCTTTTAAATTGTGACCTCTTGTTGCAACTCTATTGTTGGGGATTCCTTTAGACTGTCATTGAGAGAGTTCTCCTAAGAGCAGTGGTTTCTCTTTCTACCAGCCTGAAAGCTCTGCCACCTAGAGTCTTCCTATATCAAGTTGCATTCTTACCTGTTAAAAATTGATGGGATTATTGAAACATCATTTTAAATTAAACTCAAGCAGATTATTATTGTTTTGTTTAAATGATAAAAATCCTCTTTTAGCTAAATAATTGCAATTATTTTAGCAGAATAGATATGGTTTAAATGTCACATAGCAAGTCTTAGATGAGATATGGAACATATCTAAAAATTTAAAAGATGCTTTCATAAATGTTACATAGGTAATATTCTAACCATTTTTTACTTTCAGGAAAAAATGCAATTTTCCCCTATGAAAGTTTTATAATTTTATGATAATTTCTAGACACTTTAAAGCCTATTCCTAATTACTCTCTTTGTATATCTGTTTATCTAGTAATTTATGATATTCAAACTAAAAGTAATTTATATATCTTTTCAGTGTAGTCAGCCAGTCTTTCACCCTGTATAGCCTGAATATAGTCCATAGGCTAAAAACAGATGGATTTTGTTGATTTGAAGAGAACTGCAATCTAGTGTCGGAGAAGGCAATGCCACCCCACTCCAGTACTCTTGCCTGGAAAATCCCATGGACAGAGGAGCCTGGTAGGCTGCAGTCCATGGGGTCGTGAAGAGTTGGACACGACTGAGCGCCTTCACTGTCACTTTTCACTTTCATGCATTGGAGAAGGAAATGGCAACCCACTCCAGTGTTCTTGCCTGGAGAATCCCAGGGACGGGGGAGCCTGGTGGGCTTCCATCTATGGGGTCGCACAGAGTCGGACGTGAGTGAAGTGACTTAGCAGCAGCAACAATCTAGTGGGGGGCGGGGATGACTCCAGGTTATTAAGAAGAAAGACTTCAAGGGAAGCTCTAGGTGACCCCTATCCTAGTTCAAAGGGAAAAAGACAGGGAACATGTGGTAGCATCTTATAAAGAAAATTGGTTATAATGTGTCTACTTTGCCTAGCAAACTATTCACTGACCCATATCACAGATCAAGGATTTGTCTATGGATTTTGAAATTCAGAAAAGTAGTGGCCAAATTTAAACCTCAGGAGAAAACCAGAATACAGAAGCATTAAATGAAAAAGTGATCAGTGACTGCCAATAAGTGATGTGACCCCAAAAGAGACTCAGCTCTGTTAGCCACCAGGCAGTGAGAGGCACCCACAAACTGGGGTATCTGCAGCTGTGTTAGTTGGAGCCCTTCTGCACTCAGCTTTATTGTTTATCCTATCTGTACTCTGTTTCTTATTTCTTGGGGCTGACCTCTGCAGGCTCCATTTCACAAGCTCCTGAGTGGACTGCCTTCCATCTGAATTTGGCTAATGGATGGTACTCATGGGTGATTGGAGGGCAGGAGAGGAGGAAGCAACTGGGCTATTTTTGTTTGTTTTTTTTCTCTCTCTTTGCCTTGAAGCATTTTTCTGGCAGTGGCTGCTTCTCCTTATCATTTCCAGCTCCCTCCAGACAGGCCTGCCATTTGTTCAGCTACTGTTATTTGACTCTAACCTTTGCGATCTGATAATACCACCTCTTCCCTTCTCTACAATCTAGAAAAGATAGTGGCTTTCCGATATTAACCTCTAATTTCCTCAAAAGTTTGAATTCCAATTGTTAGCCTATTCAGATTATGCTAATCTTTTTTTTTCCTCTGAGAATAATACCAGTTTACTCTTTTTTTAAACTTTTAATTTTGTATTGTGATATAGCTGATTAACAATAATGTGATAGTTTCAGGTGAACAGTGAAGGGACTCAGCCATATAAATATATATATATATATACATGTATCCTTTTTCTCACAAACTCCCTCCCATCCAGACTGCCACATAACATTGAGCAGAATTCTATGTGCTGTTCAGTAGGTCCTTGTTGAATACCAGTATATTCTATAACACTGTTTTCTTATATCAAAACTTTTGACTTCTCAGTCCCTCCACATTTACTCTGTTCCTAGAAAAAGAAATGGAGAAATTTGTTTGATTCTTCTATAGGATAGTGTATTTAAAACAGAGGAATATCTCCTGGAGTCCAAAAGAGAATACCTTTCATGGGTACCAAAGAAGAGAGTAGAAGTGGCCAGAGAATAACTAGTTCTATCAGGAATCTGAAGTTAGCAGATGGGATGAATATGAAATGAGTGGCCTGATGCTATGAAAATGATTTCAAGTACTGAGTTGGGAATCAAATGTGGGAGAATATCATGAATGACTGTCTAGAAGAGATTAAAATTTTTTTAATTCAATTGTTAAAGGCTCGGCTCCATTTACAATTATTACAAAAATATTCACTATATTCCTTGTGTTGTATCAAAAATCCTTGTAAGCTTGTTTTACATATTAGTTTGTACCTTTTAATTCCTTACCTTACCCCTGTATTGCTCCTCTACCGCTATTTGTAGTCACTATTTGTTCTATCTCTGAATTTGCTTCTTTTCTATTTACTAATTTATTGCATGTTTTAGATTCCAAATATAATTGATATTATACAGTATTTGTCCTCCTTTAGCTGACTTATTTCACTTAGCATAGTGCCCTCCAACTCCATCTGTGTTGCTGTTAATGGCAAAATTTCATTCTTTTTATGGCTGAGTAGTATTCCAGGGTATCTATTCATCTGTTGATGGGCACTTGGGTTGATTCCATATCTTGATAATTGTAAATAATACTGCTATGAACATTGGGATGCATGTATCTTTTCAAATTAGTTTTTGTTTTTCCAGGTATATACCAAGAAGTGGAATTACTGGGTCATATGGTAGTTCTATTCTCTAACACCATATACAAAACTAAACTCCAAATAGATTAAAGACCTAAATGTAAGACCAGATACTATAAAACTCCTAGAAGAAAAAATAAGCTTTTTGACATAAATTGCAGTAATCTCTTTTGGATCTGTTTCCAGTATTCTTGCCTAGAGAACTCCATGGACAGAGGAGCCTGGTGGGCTGGTGTCCATAGGGTCACACAGAGTCGGACATGACTGAAGCGACTTAGTATGCATGCATGCATGCATTGGAGAAGGAAATGGCAGCCCACTCCCGTATTCTTGCCTGGAGAATCCCAGGGACAGAGGAGCCTGGTGGGCTGCCGTCTATGGGGTTACACAGAGTTGGACATGACTGAAGCAACATAGCAATAGCAGCAGCCTAAAGTAAAAGAAATAAAAGAAAAAATAAACAATGGGCCTAATTAAACTTGAATGCCTTTGCAAAACACATGAAACCTTCAACAAAATGAAAAGAAAACCTACTGAATGGAAGACAATATTTGCAAACGATATGACCAAATGCCAAATGATAAGATCAACATTAGGGCTTCCCACATGGCTTAGTGCATAAATAATCTGTCTAAATGCAGGAGACACGAGTTTGATTCCTGAGTTGGAAATATGCCCTGGAGGAGGGCATGGCAACCCACTCCAATATTCTTGCCTGGAGAATCCCATGGACAGAGGAGCCTGGTGGGCTACAGTCTATAGAGTCAGAAGAGCTGGATGTGACTAAAGCAACGGGGCATGAACTCAAGCATGATCAATATTTGCCAAATAATATGACCAGTATAATATGACTAATTATATGACCAACTTATATATGCTGATATTATATAAATACATGTTATATCTAACATATATAAATAGCTCATACAACTCAATATCAAAAGAAAGCAAATAACCCAGTTACAAAAAGGGCTGAAGAAGCAATGCGAATGGACAGGAGGCATATGAAAAGAGTTCAACATTGCTAAAGTAGGGAAAACCACTAGACCATTCAGATATGACCTCAATCAAATCCCTTATGATTATGCAGTGGAAGTGAGAAATAGATTTAAGGGACTAGATCTGATTGATAGAGTGCCTGATGAACTCTGGACGGAGGTTCGTGACATTGTACAGGAGACAGGGACCAAGACCATCCCCATGGAAAAGAAATGCAAAAGAGCGAAATGGCTGTCTGAGGAGGCCTTACAAATAGCTGTAAAAAGAAGAGAGGCGAAAAGCAAAGGAGAAAAGGAAAGATATAAGCATCTGAATGCAGAGTTCCAAAGAATAGCAAGGAGAGATAAGAAAGCCTTCCTCAGTGATCAATGCAAAGAAATAGAGGAAAACAACAGAATAGGAAAAACAAGAGACCTCTTCAAGAAAATTAGAGATTCCAAGGGAACATTTCATGCAAAGATGGGCTCGATAAAGGACAGAAATGGTATGGACCTAACAGAAGCAGAAGATATTAAGAAGAGGTGGCAGGAATACACAGAAGAACTGTACAAAAAAGATCTTCCCGACCAAGATAGTCACGATAATGTGATCACTGACCTAGAGCCAGACATCTTGGAATGTGAAGTCAAGTGGGCCTTAGAAAGCATCACTACGAACAAAGCTAGTGGAGGTGATGGAATTCCAGTTGAGCTATTTCAAGTCTTGAAAGATGATGCTGTGAAAGTGCTGCACTCAATATGCCAGCAGATTTGGAAAACTCAGCAGTGGCCACAGGACTGGAAGAGGTCAGTCTTCATTCCAATCCCAAAGAAAGGCAATGCCAAAGAATGCTCAAACTACCGCACAATTGCACTCATCTCACACGCTAGTAAAGTCATGCTCAAAATTCTCCAAGCCAGGCTTCAGCAGTATGTAAACCGTGAACTCCCAGATGTTCAAGCAGGTTTTAGAAAAGGCAGAGGCACCAGAGATCAAATTGCCAACATCCGCTGGATCATGGAGAAAGCAAGAGAGTTCCAGAAAAACATCTATTTCTGCTTCATTGACTATGCCAAAGCCTTTGACTGTGTGGATCACAATAAACTGTGGAACATTCTGAAAGAGATGGGAATCCCAGACCACCTGACCTGCCTCTTGAGAAACCTGTATGCAGGTCAGGAAGCAACAGTTAGAACCGGTCATGGAACAACAGACTGGTTCCAAATAGGAAAAGGTGTACGTCAAGGTTGTATATTGTCACCTTGCTTATTTAACTTATATGCAGAGTACATCATGAGGAACGCTGGGCTGGAAGAAGCACAAGCTGGAATCAAGATTGCTGGGAGAAATATCAATAACCTTAGATATGCAGATGACACTACCCTTATGGCAGAAAGTGAAGAGGAACTCAAAAGCCTCTTGATGAAAGTGAAAGAGGAGAGTGAAAAGGTTGGCTTGAAGCTCAACATTCAGAAAACAAAGATCATGGCATCTGGTCCCATCACTTCATGGGAAATAGATGGAAAAACAATGGAAACAGTGTCAGACTTTGTTTTTTTGGGCTCCAAAATCACTGCAGATGCTGATTGCAGCCATGAAATTAAAAGACGCTTGCTCCTTGGCAGGAAAGTTATGACCAACCTTGATGGTATATTAAAAAGCAGAGACATTACTTTGCCGACCAAGGTCCGTCTAGTCAAGGCAATGGTTTTTCCCGTGGTCATGTATGGATGTGAGAGTTGGACTGTGAAGAAAGCTGATCGCCGAAGAATCGATGCTTTTGAACTGTGGTGTTGGAGAAGACTCTTGAGAGTCCCTTATACTGCAAGGAGATCCAACCAGTCCATTCTAAAGGAGATCAATCCTGGATGTTCATTGGAGGGACTGATGCTAAAGCTGAAACTCCAATACTTTGGCCACCTCATGAGACGAGTTGACTCACTGGAAAAGACTCTGATGCTGGGAAAGGTTGGGGGCGGGAGGAGAAGGGGACGACGGAGAATGAGATGGCTGGATGGCATCACCGACTCTGTGGACATGAGTTTGAGTGTACTCCGGGAGTTGGTGATGGACAGGGAGGCCTGGCGTGCTGTGATTCATGGGGTCGCGGAGAGTCGGACACGACTGAGCGACTGAACTGAACTGAACTGACTGAATCATCAGTTCAGTTCAGTTCAGTCGCTCAGTCGTGTCCGACTCTCTGCGACCCCATGAATCACTGCACACCAGGCCGCCCTGTCCATCACCAACTCCCGGGGTTCACTCAAACTCATGTCCACAGAGTCGGTGATGCCATCCAGCCATCTCATTCTCTGTCGGCCCCTTCTCCTCCCGCCCCCAACCTTTCCCAGCATCAGAGTTTTTTCCAGTGAGTTAACTTGTCGCATGAGGTGGCCACAGTATTGGAGTTTCAGCCTCAGCATCAGTCCTTCCAATGAACACCCAGGATTGATCTCCTCCAGAATGGACTGGTTGGATCTCCTTGCAGTACAAGGGACTCTCAACAGTCTTCCCCAGCACCACAAAGCATCAATTCTTCGGCGATCAGCTTTCTTCAGAGTCCAACTCTCACATCCATACATGACCACGGGAAAAACCATAGCCTTGACTAGACGGACCTTGGTTGGCAAAGTAATGTCTCTGCTTTTTAATATACTATCTAGGTTGGTCATAACTTTCCTTCCAAGGAGTAAGCATCTTTTAATTTCATGGCTGCAATCAGCATCTGCAGTGATTTTGGAGCCCAAATAAATAAAAGTCTGACACTGTTTCCACTGTTTTTCCATCTATTTCCCATGAAGTGATGGGACCAGATGCCATGATCTTTGTCTTCTGAATGTTGAGCTTCAAGCCAACCTTTTCACTCTCCTCTTTCACTTTCATCAAGAGGCTTTTGAGTTCCTCTTCACTTTCTGCCATAAGGGTGGTGTCATCTGCATATCTGAGGTTATTGATATTTCTCCCAGCAATCTTGATTCCAGCTTGTGCTTCTTCCAGCCCAGCGCTCCTCATGATGTACTCTGCATATAAGTTAAATAAGCAAGGTGACAATATACAGCCTTTCAGTAATCCTTTTCCTATTTGGAACCAGTCTGTTGTTCCATGTACAGTTCTGACTGTTGCTTCCTGACCTGCATACAGGTTTCTCAAGAGGCAGGTCAGGTGGTCTGGTATGCTCATCTCTTTCAGAATTTTCCACAGTTTATTGTGATCCACACAGTCAAAGGCTTTGGCATAGACAATGAAGCAGAAATAGATGTTTTCCTGGAACTCTCTTGCTTTCTCCATGATCCAGTGGATGCTGACAATTTGATATCTGGTGCCTCTGCCTTTTCTAAAACCTGCTTGAACATCTGGGAGTTCACGGTTCACATATTGCTGAAGCCTGGCTTGGAGAATTTTGAGCATGACTTTATTAGCGTGTGAGATGAGTGCAATTGTGCGGTAGTTTGAGCACTCTTTGGCATTGCCTTTTTTTGGGATTAGAATGAAGACTGATCTTTTCCAGTCCTGTGGCCACTGCTGAGTTTTCCAAATTTGCTGGCATATTGAGTGCAACACTTTCACAGCATCATCTTTCAAGATTTGAAGTTGTTCAACTGGAATTCCATCACCTCCACTAGCTTTGTTCGTAGTGATGCTTTCTAAGGCCCACTTGACTTCACATTCCAAGATGTCTGGCTCTAGGTCAGTGATCATGTTATCGTGACTCTCTTGGTCATGAAGATCTTTTTTGTACAGTTCTTCTGTGTATTCTTGATATCTTAATATCTTCTGCTTCTGTTAGGTCCATACCATTTCTGTCCTTTATCGAGCCTATCTTTGCATGAACTATTCCCTTGGAATCTCTAATTTTCTTGAAGAGATCTCTTGTTTTTCCTATTCTGTTGTTTTCCTCTATTTCTTTGCATTGATCGCTGAGGAAGGCTTTCTTATCTCTCCTTGCTATTCTTTGGAACTCTGCATTCAGATGCTTATATCTTTCCTTTTCTCCTTTGCTCAACATTGCTAATCATCAGGGAAATGCAAATCAAAACCACAATGAGATATCACCTCACACCAGTCAGAATGGCTCTCAAAAAGAACACAAATAACGAATTAAAAAAGGGAACTACACCCTCCCCAACATTTGTTATTTGTGTTCTTTTTGATAGCCATTTGACAAGTGTAAGGCAATGTGTAGATTGGTGGGGATATGAATTGAGGGAATGTAAATTGGTGCTGCTACTGTGTTGGATGCAATCTTAAAAACGACAGAATGATTTCTGTTCATTTCCAAGGCAAACCATTCAATATTACAGTAATCCAGGCCTATGCCCCAACCAGTAACGCTGAAGAAGCCGAAGTTGAATGGTTCTATGAAGACCTACAAGACCTTTTAGAACTAACACCCAAAAAAGATGTCCTTTTCATTATAGGGGACTGGAATGCAAAAGTAGGAAGTCAAGAAACACCTGGAGTAACAGGCAGATTTGGCCGTGGAGCACGTAATGAAGCAGGGCAAAGGCTAATAGAGTTTTGTCAAGAGAACGCACTGGTCATAGCAAACACCCTCTTCCAACAACACAAGAGAAGACTACACATGGACATCACCAGATGGTCAACACCGAAATCAGATTGATTATATTCTTTGCAGCCAAAGATGGAGAAGCTCTATACAGTTAGCAAAAACAAGACCAGGAGCTGACTGTGGCTCAGATCATGAGCTCCTTATTGCCAAATTCAGACTTAAATTGAAGAAAGTAGGGAAAACCACTAGACCATTCGGATAGGACCTAAATCAAATCCCTTATGATTATACAGTGGAAGTGAGAAATAGATTTAAGGGACTAGATCTGATTGATAGAGTGCCTGATGAACTCTGGACGGAGGTTCGTGACATTGTACAGGAGACAGGGACCAAGACCATCCCCATGGAAAAGAAATGCAAAAAAACAAAATGGCTGTCTGAGGAGGCCTTACAAATAGCCGTGAAAAGAAGAGAAGCGAAAAGCAAAGGAGAAAAGGAAAGATATAAGCATCTGAATGCAGATTTCCCAAGAATAGCAAGGAGAGATAAGAAAGCCTTCCTCAGCGATCAATGCAAAGAAATAGAGGAAAACAACAGAATAGGAAAAACAAGAGATCTCTTCAAGAAAATTAGAGATTCCAAGGGAATATTTCATGCAAAGATAGGCTCGATAAAGGACAGAAATGGTATGGACCTAACAGAAGCAGAAGATATTAAGAAGAGGTGGCAAGAATACACAGAAGAACTGTACAAAACAGATCTCATGACCAAGATAGTCACGATAACATGATCACTGACCTAGAGCCAGACATCTTGGAATGTGAAGTCAAGTGGGCCTTAGAAAGCATCACTATGAACAAAGCTAGTGGAGGTGATGGAATTCCAGTTGAACAACTTCAAATCTTGAAAGATGATGCTGTGAAAGTGTTGCACTCAATATGCCAGCAAATTTGGAAAACTCAGCAGTGGCCACAGGACTGGAAAAGGTCAGTCTTCATTCCAATCCCAAAGAAAGGCAACGCCAAAGAATGCTCAAACTACAGCACAATTGTATTCATCTCACACGCTAGTAAAGTCATGCTCAAAATTCTCCAAGCCAGGCTTCAGCAATATGTGAACTGTGAACTCCCAGATGTTCAAGCAGGTTTTAGAAAAGGCAGAGGCACCAGATATCAAATTGCCAACATCTGCTGGATCATGGAGAAAGCAAGAGAGTTCCAGAAAAACATCTATTTCTGCTTCATTGTCTATGCCAAAGCCTTTGACTGTGTGGATCACAATAAACTGTGGAAAATTCTGAAAGAGATGAGCATACCAGACCACCTGACCTGCCTCTTGAGAAACTTGTATGCAGGTCAGGAAGCAACAGTCAGAACTGTACATGGAACAACAGACTTGTTCCAAATAGGAAAAGGATTACTGAAAGGCTGTATATTGTCACCCTGCTTATTTAACTTGTATGCAGAGTACATCATGAGGAGCGCTGGGCTGGAAGAAGCACAAGCTGGAATCAAGATTGCTGGGAGAAATATCAACAACCTCAGATATGCAGATGACACCACCCTTATGGCAAAAAGTGAAGAGGAACTCAAAAGCCTCTTGATGAAAGTGAAAGAGGAGAGTGAAAAGGTTGGCTTGAAGCTCAACATTCAGAAGACAAAGATCATGGCATCTGGTCCCATCACTTCATGGGAAATAGATGGAAAAACAGTGGAAACAGTGTCAGACTTTTATTTATTTGGGCTCCAAAATCACTGCAGATGCTGATTGCAGCCATGAAATTAAAAGATGCTTACTCCTTGGAAGGAAAGTTATGACCAACCTAGATAGTATATTAAAAAGCAGAGACATTACTTTGCCAACCAAGGTCCGTCTAGTCAAGGCTATGGTTTTTCCCGTGGTCATGTATGGATGTGAGAGTTGGACTGTGAAGAAGGCTGATTGCCGAAAAATTGATGTTTTTGAACTGTGGTGTTGAGAAGACTGTTTAGAGTCCCTTGTACTGCAAGGAGATCCAACCAGTCCATTCTGGAGGAGATCAATCCTGGGTGTTCATTGGAAGGACTGATGCTGAGGCTGAAACTGCAATACTTTGGCCACCTCATGCGACGAGTTGACTCACTGGAAAAGACTCTGATGCTGGGGGCGGGAGGAGAAAGGGACGACAGTTGGCTGGATGGCATCACCTACTCTGTGGACATGAGTTTGAGTGAACTCCGGGAGTTGGTGATGGACAGGGAGGCTTGGCGTGCTGTGATTCATGGGGTCGTGGAGAATCGGACACGGCTGAGCAACTGAACTGAACTGAACTGAACTGTGGGAAACAGTATAGAGGCTTCTCAAAAAAAATTCTTAAAGCAATATTTTAAAAAAAATTGTGGCCTATTTATAAACTTTGGCAAACTGAGGCTTGATATGTTGGTGAGAGCTCAATTTAAACAGTTCTCCATTATTCTGTTGGGACCCTATTCTGTTTCTACCAGGCTCCAGCATGTGATGAATTTTAAGACAGGTCTTCGGTATAGGACAAAGTTATCCTTGGTAAGAGTAAGACACATGGGCACATCTGACTACAAAATTGATTGGAGATTGTAACCCCTATATGAGAAGCTGCATCCTAGTAACAACTCTGTATTATGAACAGGAGACCATACAATTTTGTGTTCAGAAAATATCTTTACCACAAACTGTTATGTTACTAAGGTAGCACTGCTGAAGAATCAAAAAAGAATAATTTCTTTTGGAAAATAAAGTTTTAATGTCAAATAATGACAGCTCTTCTAAAATCATGAGTCATGTGTCCAGTCTCACAATGATTTTGAGATCAAAGGAACAATTCCCCTCACCCACAGTAAATACAGAGCATCTCTGTGTCTCTTCCCTTCACTCAATTTCTGTTCCAAGTTAGATGGACCATGTCATGACTCAAACAGTATTGCTTCTTTTGCTTTTCTCTTCTCTTTTAAATCAGTATACAAGGAGCTTCTTCCATCTGGACAAGAAGTAAGCAAAGACTATGCAGAACAAAAGTAAGAAATTCTCAAAATATGTGTGTAGTATATTAAATAGAATGGAACTTGCTATACTGTGCTAAGTTGCTCAGTTGTGTCTGACTCTTTGTGACCCCATCAACTGTTAGCCTGCAAAGCTCCTCTGTTCATGGGGATCTCCAGGCAAGAATACTGGAATGGGTTGCCATGCCTTCCTCCAGGGGATCTTCCCAGCCCAGGCATCGAACCCAGGTCTCCTGCATTGCAGGCAGATTCTTTACCATCTGAGCCACCAGGAAGTATATTAAATAGAATGAAACTTACTCTAATTCTATTTGGATTTACACTTTTAGATACTGCACTGATAGACTTCAAATCTGACCCATCATACTATTTACAACTTGGATTGTTGACTCCCTTTTTAGGAGGCAAACCAAATCCGTACCCTAGTTTTCTTCTCTACTGGTCATAGCAAGAGTTCTAATGAACCATATGGCCAAATTCTTCCAGGTTATCCTGTGTGGTACAAGTCTGAGGAAGCAGCTCTTAAGTGCAGATTGAATCTTCCCAATTTATTTATCTGATAGAGATAACAGTCTACTCCCAGACATGGGGACCAGGATATAGATCAGAAAAATCACAACAAAATTATGATTGTGGACATATGGAGAAAGCCTAGTGGGCTTAACAGTAAGCCTAAGGTTAGTGGAAATCAGGCACACCACTAACCCTGGGTAGTTTAAACTGGGCTAAAGACAGCAAAAATTAACCCCAAGATCCTACCAGCCAGCAGAACTAAACCTTCTGATGAAAGCATGGCCTGTCCAAGCTGACAATGACGAAGAACACACAGGGTAGTGCCTGGAGAATGAAGGTCTTTAAAGGCATCAATTAACATTCTAGGAATTGCTTAACATAATGCCAAATAATTTTGACATAATTGATATCTTTATCTTTCATGAAATTCTATACAACCAGGTTAGAGTAATGCATAGAAACAAAAAGTGTCAAACTCAAACAATGCTTGGGTGCAAGAAAAGCTCCTTGGCTGAATTGTGGAACATTTCAACAATTCTTAAAACTACTGGTGGTGTCCAGACAAAGCCTCTGCTAATGTTTCTCTAAGATGAAGACCCTCTAAGATAAAGACCCAAAATAATTGTAATCTTTTACATTATAGAGGAAAAATTAGTTTTTTCCCCTTCCCAAATGAACAGGCTGATTAATCATATCTTAGCATTTTGGTATATGGAGAAGGAAATGGCAACCCACTCCAATATTCTTGCCTGGAGAATCCCATGGATGGAGGAGCCTGGTAGGCTACAGTCCTTGGGGTCACTAAGAGTCAGATATGACTGAGTAACTTCACTTTCACTTTCATGCATTGGAGAAGGAAACGGCAACCCACTCCAGTGTTCTTGCCTGGAGAATCCCAGGAATGGGGAACCCTGGTGAGCTGCCGTCTATGGGGTCACACAGAGTTGGACATGACTGAAGCGACTTAGCAGCAGCAGCAGCAGCATTATGGTAAAAAACATAAGGCCATTTTTAAAATTGTCGTCTGAGTGTATATATTGATAACTGCACATTTACCTTTATATCTTTATATCATTTTTAATTGTTATTTCAACTTGCTCCCAGTCTATTTGACGTACTATATACACCTTATAGCATTTCTTACTTTAGTTTTGGATAGGCTTTGCTTAGCTTCTTGCCAACTACAGAAATAAAATTAATCTTCCTTCCATTATTTTATACTTCTGCTCATACTTTCTTCTCCTATTTGGTGATATACTATTTATAGAAGCATCACCAAACAGCACACACATGTTTTCACCCAATTTTCTGAGATGTTAGAAATGTTAACAGTAAGTGCAAATAAGTTTTGTTTTTATGTCTTCAAGTTATTCTAGTTCTCAGGGATTCTGTATGAAAAATTGTGTTTAATTTATTCATTTATCTACTCACCCTGTTTCCCCATAGGATTTAAGTGAACACTTAGCTTTATAAATGACCTAGTGCTTTATGCTTTTTTGATATGTTTGCCTCTATCTAGCAAACATTTAACATTTTTAGACACACTGACATTTCCTGATGGAATTAGTGATCCCTTACTTATTGTGGAGTAAGGATATTGGAGCAGGCAATGGCAAGCCACTCCAGTACTCTTGCCTAGAAAATCCCATGGATGGAGGAGCCTGGTAGGCTGCAGGTAGACTGAGCGACTTCACTTTCACACTTTCACTTTCACTTTACTTATTGTGGAGTAAATGCTCTATGTTCCTAAAATTCAGAGTACCAATATTTACAAAAATGTGCATAGATGTGTGGACTTGTTTAGTCGCTAAGTTATGTCTGACTCTGCAATCCCATGGACTGTAGCCCACCAGGAGGCTTTGTTCATGAGATTTCCTCATCAAGAATATTGGAGTGGGTTACCATTTACTTCCCGAGATCTTTCTGACCTAGGTACTGAACCTGCACCTCCTGCATTGTCAGGCAGATTCTTTACACTGAGCCACCTGGGAAGCCACAGATGTATATACAGATATATGTTAATAAGACAGGTATTACTCATGTAACAAAGGGGGAGGGCACCAATTCAAGCTACGTGGGTTTTACTTTCTCCATTTATAATGATAAAAAGTGAATTAGTATACCACAACATTATGTATGGTCTTACATAAATTTTTTAATGTCCTGAATCTTATCATTAGTCAGTGCAGATAATGAAATATGCAAAATCACTTAAAAACTGATGAATTAATTATGTTTTTCTAGAGTAAAATCTTACCCAACTTGGCAGTGGTTTGTGTTTATGTTGGATGTTCATTGGAGGGACTGATGCTAAAGCTGAAACTCCAATACTTTGGCCACCTCATGAGACGAGTTGACTCACTGGAAAAGACTCTGATGCTGGGAAAGGTTGGGGGCGGGAGGAGAAGGGGACGACGGAGAATGAGATGGCTGGATGGCATCACCGACTCTGTGGACATGAGTTTGAGTGTACTCCGGGAGTTGGTGATGGACAGGGAGGCCTGGCGTGCTGTGATTCATGGGGTCGCGGAGAGTCGGACACGACTGAGCGACTGAACTGACTGACTGACTGACTGTGTTTATGTTGCAAGACAGTGGCAGAATTGAAAACCTCTGGTGAGTTTATTTTTAGGAATTCTTCATCATTTATGTCTCTAAAGAAATTTAATGGAAGATTCTAAGTATCATTGTCACTGCTATTTACCACAATGTCTTTTAAAATCTGCTTCTTCAACTTAACTGTCTGTGGTGGACGTATTTCCATTTTGTGAAACAGGATCTAAATGGTAGTTTTTTTTTTTTAAAAAAACAAACAACAACTGTATTTTAGAATTATTTTAGGTTTACAAATTGCAAAGGTAGTACAGAGTTCCCATATACCCCGTACTGAATTTCCTCTATGGTTTACATCTGACATTATAGTCCATGATTTATTTAGACTTTAGCTTTTATCTAATGCTTTTTTGTCTATTCCAGGATCCTAAAGGTCTCTTTAGGTTTCTCTTGGCTATGTTAGTGACTTCCCTTGTTTTTGATGATCTTGACAGTCATCAGAAGTACTGGTCTTGTATTTGGTAGAATGTTGGAATTTGTCAATTTTTCTTATTAGTAGGCTGGAATTAGGCTTTTTCAGAGGAGTAAAACAAGTCAAATGCAAATCCTATCTCATCAGGGGTACTGCATATCCATATAACTTGTCCCCTTGATTTCCTTGCTGAGGTAGTATTTGTTAGGTTTCTCCACTGTAAAGTTACTCTTCGCCCCCTTTTCATATTGTAATCTTCAGAAGGAAGTCCCCATGGACAGCATACACATAAGAAGCGGGGAATTGTCCTCTCTCTTCTAGAGAGTTAAGTATCTGTTATGTATCTACATAAATTATTCATAGCAATTCTACATGGGTGATTTGTCCATTCTTCCCCATTTATGTATTTATACAATTGTTTGTTTATACCAATATGAATTAATGGATATTTATTTTATCCTTTGGGTCATAATCCAATATGATTTTACTCTTTTTGTTGCTCAGAAGCTCATTGTGTATATTTCCTGCCCAATTCCTGGAATTGTCCATTTCTCCAAGAAACCCTGGTTGTTTTTATAGAGCCATGGTATGAGAACCCAAGATCTGAGTACTATCATATTCTCATTGCTACTAGGGTGTTATTTCTTTCAGATCCTCTCAGCTGACAAAGCAAAATATATGTGTGTATACAACTTGCTCCTTGGAAGGAAATTTATGACCAACCTTGATAGTATATTAAAAAGCAGAGACATTACTTTGCCAACCAAGGTCCGTCTAGTCAAGTCAATGGTTTTTCCCGTGGTCATGTATGGATGTGAGAGTTGGACTGTGAAGAAAGCTGATCGCCGAAGAATCGATGCCTTTGATCTGTGGTGTTGGAGAAGACTCTTGAGAGTCCCTTATACTGCAAGGAGTTCCAACCAGTCCATTCTAGAGGAGATCAATCCTGGATGTTCATTGGAGGGACTGATGCTAAAGCTGAAGCTGCAATACTTTGGCCACCTCATGCGACGAGTTGACTCACTGGAAAAGACTGTGATGCTGGGAAAGGTTGGGGGCGGGAGGAGAAGGGGACGACGGAGAATGAGATGGCTGGATGGCATCACCGACTCTGTGGACATGAGTTTGAGTGAACCCCGGGAGTTGGTGATGGACAGGGAGGCCTGGCGTGCTGTGATTCATGGTGTCGCAGAGAGTCGGACATGACTGAGCGACTGAACTGACTGACTGACTGACACACATATCTATAAATGGTTACTGTATGTAACCACATGTTTTCAGAGTAAGCTTAATAAGAACTCATACTGATTTCTAGAACTTTAATTCATTACCATATGACTTATTTTAGCTTCTCTCATTACATGTCTATAACCGTCCACTCCAGCCCTGAGAAAACTGGTTCCCACCATTGCCATTCATTTCATCGTGAATTCCACTATACATTTGTAAACAATTAAGAAATCTTAGTCACGAGACCAGAGGGGAAGTTCTCAGGCCCTGGACTATCTTTGCTGGATAAATATCTGGCTGTCTGTTTATTTCAGGTCAACACATTGTGGATTGTGGTTTCCGAGTTATTAGCAGGTACCCGCCATGGGGAAAATTCCTCAGCTCAAGAGCAATGCTTATGTACAATTCCTTGTCTTTAGTCTTGTCAGTGGTAAATATTTATTTACTGGGAGGTTTGTAAGCAAAGTGTTGCATATGTGATTTGGTTTCTTTCTACTGCTTACATTAATGTGAGAGGAGAGAGAGAAATTGAAGGAATTGCTAAGCAAAAAGAAACTAAAACTTAAAGGTTGGGAAAAATCTCAGAAAATGAGAAAACAGATTCTGGAGAGAACACGAAGTGTGTGGCTGGAGGATCACTCCATAAAGAAATTACCTGTGATTCTAATCAACAATCTCAGTAGAAGCCAGAAATAGAGATGGGATTATTATACAACAGAGACACTGCTAGCTTGAATTGAAGGGGACAAAGTTAGGAAGAAATAAGGATAATTTTGAGACTTCCGGTATTCTCCAGGATGGGACAGTAGGGTCATCCAACTGCCAGCATGCTATATCCTGCAAGACAAGAGAAAAAATCCTAAAGGCAATTCAGAAATCATCGGGGCTACCACCTGTACCACAGGCCCAAGACCAATGCCATTTCCTCTCCTTAGTTTTAAATGGGGTGGCCCATTTCTTTGGTTTCAGCAGCCAGGTTGCCTTGCAAAGAGCTGAAGCAGGTGGGGTCACTTCTTTAGGGCTCTGGGAATGACGCTGCCAGCCCCATGGTCCCAGGCGGCAAATCACTGAAACAAAGAGGATTATTCTGAAGCGTTAAAATCTATTGGAATTTGCTTTGCTAGGTTTTGGACTTCCTTGGGGCAAATATCCCCTTTTTTCTTTCCTATTTCTCCCTTTTGGGATGGAAATGGCTATCCTATGCCTGTGCCACCATTGTATTTTAGAAGTGTGTAACTTGGCTGGTTTCACAAGTTTGCGGTTGGAGAGGAATTGTGTCTCAGGATGAATCCTACCTTAAGTTCACCCAAATGTGATTTAGGTGATATAGAGATGGTACTCTGGACTGGAAACTGATGCTGGAATATATTGAGACTTGGGGTGTGTGGTTTGGGATGAATGTATTTTGCTTTGTGAGAAGGACATGAAATTTAGGGAGTCAGAATGTTATGGTATGAACTGTGTCCTGTAAAAATTTTTATGTTGTAGCCTTAACCTCCTTCCTGATTTGGAAACAGAGCCTTTAGGGAGGTAATTTATGTTAAATATAGTCATAAGTTTGGGGCCCTTCTCTGATAGGATTTATGGCTTTTTAAGAGGAGAAAGAGACACCAGGGAGCTCTCTTTCTGTGTTCCCAAGGACACACAAAAGAAGGACCATGTGAGGACCAGGAAGGAGGTGGCTCTCTTCAAGGAAGGAAGAGGATTCTTATAAAAAACTGGGTTCTATTCGGTTCTTTCTTATGATTTCTCTCTTTTTGTTGAACTTTTTTCATGTATTGTTTTTCTGACTTCATTGAGTTGCTTATCTGTGTTCTCTGGAGGCTCATTGAATTACTTAAAAATAATTATTTTGAATCATTTGTTAATTCATAAATTTCCATTTAAGGAGGTTGGTTACAGCAAATTTATTGTGTCCTTTTAGTAGTTTCATATTTCCCTAGTTTTTTTGTGTTCCTTGTAGCTTTACATTGGTGTCTGCTCATTAGAAGAAGTAGTACCTCTGTCAGTCTTTACATACTGGCTTCAGTAGGGAAAGACCTTCAGCAGTTGGTGGACACTGAGGATGCAGGCTGGCTGGGGTGTGTGGTAGAACCAGGTCTGGGAGTATACAGGTTCTGTGGGTGCGGATTCAGGGAAATGTGAGAGCACAAGTTCTGGGGAGCATGAAAAGCACCTGATTCAGAGGTACATGTGGGCACAAGGCCAGTTTTATGTGGGGATTCTGAGTCTAGTGAGCATCATTTGGCATCAAATTCCAGGGATCTGCTGGGTATCTGCTGGGTGGTAGTGCATGACGCTGGTCATTGGTGCAGATATAAAAGTTCTGGCTCAAGTAAGATGTGGCAACTTGGGCTCATGGTAACTCCAGAAGCTGGGGTGCTCATCAGTGAAAGCTGTGGGACTCCTCAGCAGCAAAGACCATGGGAGTCCTTGACAGTGCAGCCTTCCTGTTCTCCTTTTCGAGCATGAGGGAACATGAGGCTGAAGGGGCTTATCATTGAGCTATGCCAGTTCAGGGGATAGGGTAATACAATCAAAGCCATATGTTTCTTTTACTCTCTCCCATGTGGTTAACCTGGGTCTTTTTCTTCACTGGTCTCTGGAGCTCTCCCAGAGCTATTTTTGTCCAGAAAGTTTTTAAATCATTGTTAGGGTCAAGTTTGGGACCTCCTAGTCTATCATCTTGCTGATGTAACTCCACCTATTTTTTTCTATAGCTGGGAATGCTATGGGCAAGATACATTGCTGTATTGCCCTCACTGTAAAATTATTTCCCTACTCAGAAGTTATAGTATATGAGAAACTGTAATGATGAATAAGGAATTATATTGCAGTGAGCAAGGAAAGTAAATCTGTATAGAGAATACATATCTATTCCTGTGTCAAAAATGACTGCTACCTCACTGATTGAAAGAGTTGTATTTCAGCCTTCTGGTTACCCTGGGGATAGTTCTACATCTAGTACTTAATAGTTCTACATCTAGTACTTAATTTTAACCTGTGTTTTTGGGAGCTGGCCTTTGTCTGAGATCAATGGCTACTTTATATATGTGCAAAGACCAGAGTGAATGGACTGTGAAGGAATTTGAATCTAGTCTATGGGGTCGTGAAGAATCAGACATGACTGAGTGACTTCACTTTCATTTCACTTTCATTCATTGGAGAAGGAAATGGCAACCCACCCCAGTGTTCTTGCCTGGAGAATCCCAGGGACAGTGTAGCCTGGTGGGCTGCCGTCTATGGGATCGCACAGAGTCAGACACGACTGAAGCGACTTAACAGCAGCAGCAGCAGCATGCTTCTAGAAGGGTAGGTGATTGTGAGGGGTGTTGACAAGAACTGGACTCCCTTGTGAGACAATGGACAAAGAGAATCATTTAAAGTTTATGAACTCTGTGGATCATTTGAAAAATACCAGAAAGCATATGGAGAAAAAAAAAAAAAAGAATGGTTCTATAAAGGCAAAGCATTTATCTATTGTTGGATGGATTTAAAAATCATGAAAAGACTCCCTAGGTTTTGAAAATAATCATTTCCCAAAGCTACTATTTTACTTACATTTGAAATCTATGGCCTTTACTGCTAAAGAGATGGTTCACATAATTATATCTCTGAATGCAGGCATGAGCATCCGCTGAGCATAGCTTGGAAATTGACAATTAGCAGTAAATCAAAGGATTCAGGCAGACTAATGTTAACATCATCATTAAAATGAACAAGAAGATTACATTGATCAAATATGAAAAGAGTACTTAAACCATTGAATCTATGGGCTTTCCTGCAAGTTATTATCTCAGAAGGCTATGTGATCATCTCTCCTTTTCAACTAATTGCCAGCACTCAGATGATTTTATTGCTGCATTGTAATTCAAGATATAAAGTATTAAAATAGCAGCTTGTTTAAAAGGAACTATGCTTTTTCTCTATCCAGTTTTCTTTGTTTTGATCTTAGACTCTAAAACTTTAAAACATCTTAGAATCCTTAGTATGAAACTCTTCAAAAAGAACTCTGATGATATATCTTTGGTAATGTCAATGTACTTCAAATGACCTTTCACATAGGTCTTTAAAAACCTATGATCTCATCTTTCCATCATCATTGTTATTTAACATTGTTCTTTTAATCTTGGCCAAGGCAATAAGCAATAAGACAGAAATAAAGGAAAGGTCATATAAGAAAGAGACCAAAAAGTACCACTGTTTCATTATAATATTATGTAATATTCATATTCTGTAATATTCACAAATGAAGAATTGATCACAAGGAGATCAGTTGGCTTGTACAAGGTTTAATAGCTCATTAGTAAAAAATCTGAGTTAATAGAGCTGGGTTCAGAAAGAAACAGTAGAGACAGACATTTCATAACACAAAGAAATGATATACAGAAGCAATAGTTTTAAGGCTAATCTTCAGGCATTTCTTCATTTTACATTCAGTAAATTTTCTTTTGAATGCCTGTTTGTGAAGAAGTCGCTGTGCTGGACTCTGGGGAAGGCGAGGCAACCTTGGTTGATGCTCTCTCTCCCTGCTCTTGACTTGCCTTTGTTCTAGAGGTTTGCAGATGTTTAGTCAAATTAATTACCACTATGATGAATAATTCTAGGCAGTAGGAGTGCTAAAAGCATAGGAGAGAGGGGCACCTGAGTTTCTTCTGTGAACTAGAGTGAAAACACAAAGCATAATCGCTTAAGCATTTGGGGAATCCAGATTTGTGTTTCTGTTTCTTTTTTTTTACCCCCCACTTAATCCTTTTAAAATAAAAGACTTCCCCAGTGGCTCAGTTGGGAAAGAATCTGCCTGTAGTGTGGGAGATCAGGATTCAATCCCTTGGTTGGGAGGATCCCCTGGAGAAGGGAATGACAACCTACTCCAGTATTTTTGCCTGGAGACAGGAGCCTGGCAGGCTATGATCTCTGGGATCACAAAGAGTTGGACAAGACTTTAAAATATAGGAAACGATATGCTGTTGCTGCTGCTGCTGCTGCTGTGTCACTTCAGTCGTGTCCGACTCTGTGTGACCCCATAGACAGAAGCCCACCAGGGTCCCCTGTCCCTGGGATTCTCCAGGCAAGAACACTGGAGTGAGTTGCCATTTCCTTCTCCAATGTGTGAAAGTGAAAAGTGAAAGTGAAGTCGCTCAGTCGTGTCCGACCCCCAGCGACCCCATGGACTGCAGCCTACCAGGCTCCTCCATCCATGGGATTTTGTAGGCAAGAGCACTGGAGTGGCTTGCCATTGCCTTCTCCGGATATGCTGTTACATTTATAAAATCATCGGTCATGAGGAAAAATTGCACCGTAAGTTTTCTAAAATATCTTTGGGTAAACTTTGCAATATGGGAACAGAAGGTGTGATTAAAAGTAGACTCCAGATTTATTAAACTTTGGACAAACAGAGGTTTGTTTTGTCATTGTTAGCTCTCTTAGGAATCACCTCCTAAGCCGCTTTCCTTACATAGCAAGCAGGCTGCAGCCCATATGTCATGCTGAATCCTGGCCTCACTGTGTAAGCCGTCTGTGACTACACATCGAAGTCAGATGCCACTTCCCAGGCCCTGGCACAGCCACCTGTTCTGCTTCTGTGATAGTGCTCCTTGTTGCTGTTTAGTTGCTAAATCATGTCCAACTCTTTGCGACTGCATGGATGGTAGCATGCCAGGCTTCCCTGTCCTTCACTATCTCCTGGACTTTGCTCAGATTCATGTCTGTTGAGTTGGGCGAGAGGCAAACATGCCTGAGAAGTCAGTGTGAGACGGATGGCATTTTATTCAGATTCCAACTACTTAATCACTGTCATTGAGGATCATGTTTTTGGATGCTTAAGCAAATAAGCAATATTTGAATAAATTCAGAATATTTCTACCTGTGATGGCACCAAGCCATCCATTCCTCTACTGATTCAGAAAAAGAAATGCTACTAACATGGATATCAAGATTTAGTAAACTTCCCAAATAGTTAAAACACTTTGCAAAATTAATAAACTAAGCTCAGCTAAGTCGCTTCAGTCATGTTCAACTCTTTGCGACCCCACAGTTGGCAGCCCACCAGGCTCCTCCATCCCTGGGATTCTCCAGGCAAGAATACTGGAGTGGATAATGACTGCTGTAATACTTCAAAGCATCCATACAACAAAGTATGGGTGTACTCGGGGCATGTTATTTTTAAAAGAAATTTTAACAGCAGCTTTTTGTTGTTGCTGTTTAAAAAGCGTCATGTAAATGAGAGGTAAATGTCCTCAGAACATTGGATATGTGTGTAGTTTATTTGTTTAAATATCTAGACAGCTGAATTTTCTGGAGTTAGCTGTTTAGGTTATGAAAGTCACTAGATGGCAGTACCTACTAGGTAGTATGATCTTACAGTTCAGATTCAGTTCCTTTTTAAATGTTAAAACAAACGAAAGTAGGACACTGAGTTAATTCAGTGTCAACTCCAGATGACTTTGGCATGGGGAGACAGGTTTCGAAAGGTAATACCGAAGCAGTGAAAAGATGTCAGAATTATAGGAGTACTAGAAATTTCCAAATTTCCTACCAAGTAAGTCTCAGTGGATAAAATAATACTTTGTTTGGTGTGTTATAGTTTATAAAGGACTTACAAAAGCATTTTTCTCGTTAATTCTCACATCAGCCTTGGGATTTAGGTAAGGGTGGTATGATTACCTTCCTCTTAGCAAAAGGCTAAAGAGTCTCTTTAGGCCTGTAATTTTAAAACACTAAGCCTCCTGGTAACATATAGAATTGAGGTGTACTCACTGTTCAATCTTTTCCTTCTCTTACTGAACTTGTTATGTGATTTGAATTTCATTATAGAAGGAACTGTTTAAAATTTTGTGACCTAGAAAAATAATTTGTTAGCTTTCCAAAATGCAGTTCTAGTCCTCTTTTAATTGAGGGATGTCTACTGAAGGAAGCTGACTGCATCTCTTTCCTTCTGGGCCAGCTAAAGTGAACTCAGCAGTTACTAAGTGCCTACCGTGAGCAAGGTAGCATTTTAGGTGCTTGTGGTGATAAGGTGAACAAGAGGTCTTTGAGCTGCTCATGATCCTTCCAGGGAAAGAAGCAGAAAAAAAATCTGACAGTAACACAATGTGATAAGTGCAGTATTAACAGTTTGAGCAAAATGCTGAGGAGTGCAGAGGCCTGAACGATTAATTCTGCCTAGAGGGGAAGTTTCACTGAACTGCCAACATGAAAGAGATGGGGGGAAAAAAAATCAATGCTCTGATTTTAAGTCTTTTATTCTGCCTTCAAGAAATACAGGGAAAGACAACATTCAGAAAACAAATACAGTCAGATGGAAAAAAAAAGATGTTTCATGACTTAAAGAATGAGAATCACCTAGTTTGGAAGTTGCCCAGGGTAATTAAATGCATTCTGGAAACTATATTAACTATAAATGGAACCTTGTGACTTAAAATCCTTGGTGGCCTATCATGTTCATCATATTGAACCAAATGATGGATGCTACCTGTGCACTCAGGTCCAGCTATATAAGCCTGGCCTCGTGTGTGAGCCTGAATTCATGGTATGTGTGTGAGCCAAACACTTCTGTCATGTCTGAGTCTTTGCAACCCTGTAGACTATAGCTTGCCAGGCTCCTCTGTCCATGGGATTCTCCAGACAAGAATACTGGAGTAGGTTGCCATACCTTCGGGGATCTTCCTGACCCAGGGATCGCACCCATGTCTCTTGTTCCCTGCATTGGCAGGCGTGTTCTTTGCCACTCGCACCACCTGGGAAGCCTGCATTGGAGGTATATTGGTGAATATTTATTAACTGGTTCCCCTAAAAACAAAACCATTGATTTATGGCAGTTGCTGATTTCTGTGGTGTAAATACACCAATTATGTTCAGTTTCAAATTACCAATATAATGTCACCAAATGCAGAGTTGGGAAACGCTGTACACAGTTGGCTCTCATGAACTAACACAAGCTGATCTGAGCAGAGAGAGCCTGGAACCCAATACCTAGACTCCTCCTCAGGGCATAACAAAAATCATTCAACCAGCATTTCTTTTTTCCTGGCATTGCCACAAAGAGCTATGTAAACTCAGGCACTTAATCTTTGCCATTTGATAGGCTTAAAGTCTATTGGAGTAGGAAATGGCAACCCACTCCAATAGTCTTGCCTGGAAATTTCCATGGACAGAGGGGCCCGGAAGGCTACACTCCTTGGGGTCTCAAAGGTCAAACATAACGGAGCACACACACACACACAACACCCACACACATACAAAGTCTATTGAGCACTCTGTGTTAGGTGCTCTGTATAACGCTTTACTGACATGTTTTAGATCTTCCACGTAGCTCAGTCAGGAAAGCATCTGCCTGCAATGAGGGAGTTCAGTTCAGTTCAGTTGCTCAGTCGTGTCTGACTCTTTGCAACCCCGTGAACCACAGCATGCCAGGCATCCTGTCCATCACCAACTCCCGGAGTTCACTCAAACTCATGTCTATTTGCCATGAAGTGATGGGACTGGATGCCATGATCTTAGTTTTCTGAATTTTGAGCTTTAAGCCAACTTTTTCACTCTGCTCTTTCACTTTCATTAAGAGGCTTTTGAGTTCCTCTTCACTTTCTGCCATAAGGGTAGTGTCATCTGCATATCTGAGGTTATTGATATTTCTCCCAGCAATCTTGATTCCAGCTTGTGCTTCCTCCAGCCCAGCATTCCTCATGATGTACTCTGCATATAAGTTAAATAAGCAGGGTGACAATATACAGCCTTGACGTACTCCTTTTCCTATTTGGAACCAGTCTGTTGTTCCATGTCCAGTTCTAAGTGTTGCTTCCTGACCTGCATACAGGTTTCTCAAGAGGCAGGTCCCGTGGTCTGATATGCCTCTTTCAGAATTTTCCACAGTTTATTGTGATCCACACAGTCAAAGGCTTTGGCATAGTCAATAAAGCAGAAATAGATGTATTTTCTGGAACTCTCTTGCTTTTTCCATGATCCAGTGGATGTTGGCAATTTGATCTCTGGTTCTGCCTTTTCTAAAACCAGCTTGAACATCTGGAAGTTCACGGTTCACATATTGTGGAAGCCTGGCTTGGAGAATTTTAAGCATTACTTTACTAGCATGTTAGATAAGTGCAATTGTGTGGTAGTCTGAGCATTCTTTTGCATTTTCTTTCTTTGGGATTGGAATGAAAACTGACCTTTTCCAGTCCTGTGGCCACTGCTGAGTTTTCCAAATTTGCTGGCATATTGAGGCCTGGGTTCAATTCCTGGGTTGGGAAGTTCCCCTGGAGAAGGAATGGCAACCCACTCCAGTATTCTTTCCTGGAGAATCCCATGGACAGTGGAGCGTGGCTACAGTTCATGGGATCACAAGAGTCGTACATGACTTAGTGCTATCTTTCTTTCTTTCCAGTTTTAAAGGTAGACATGATTATGTTGTTTATTTTACAGATGAGAAGCTGAAGCTCACAGGTATTAAGTGACTTCTTTCTCATAAAATAATTAGTATAAGAAATTTGAAATGCTATGGAACTTGAAGGACTATTGTCTTTAGCATAAATTAGAATGCCATGCTCTGCTCTCACAATTTGAACTATTGGAAGATTTGTTTTGGAAACGATATTTCCTGCATCTCTATCTTTTACTTCTACATCCATTCTCATTCACTCTGTCAGTTGTACCATTTCTTGGGAAACTAAAGACAAGTTTGTATTTCCATTTATTTGAAATGTCCTGAAAAGTTTAACTTTTACTGTTCTTGCTCATGAAATATTCATATTAAAACTGAAGTTTTAATTATATTTTTTATTTTGGAACATTTATTCACTTAAAATTATGTTGCATTCAAAAAATAAAATGGAGCTACGCGTCGGGCGGGTGCTGCGCATGCGCCGGAAGTTGCGCCGGGAAGCCAGCGCGGTCGGGTCCGCCAGACTCTAACATGGCGGTCTGTTCGCGGCCGTGACGCCCTCCGCTGCGGTGGGGTCCGGGACCTGGCGGGTGACGACGGTGGCTTAGCTCCTGATGGATTCTGAGGATGGAGCGCGTGACCCAGACCGGCGTCGTGGTTACAAAGTGTAGGCTGTGGAGCCAAGCAGCCGGGTTTGAATCCTGTCTCGGTGCTTGCCAGCTGTGTCCTTAGGCACGTTGGTTCCTCGCCTCCTGCCTCACTTTCCTCATCCTTAAAGAGAGTTGAGAATGAAACCTGCCTCCTAAAACGATTATAAAGGTAATGAGCTGGAGGAGGAGAGCCAAGCTGGAGTTTCCCCGGACAAGCTGTCGGAAAAGAGTAGCCTGGGCATCTTGGAAATCTGAGGTATATCTGTTAGGACTCAGAGATGAAACGATCCAGGAGGTCATCCAGAGGACCCAAGACCTGGTGGTTCCTAATAGACTTCCCACAGTACTTCTTCATTCCATGTGGACTCCTACAACGGCAGTGAGCATCACAGCTTCCCTTGAACTTCGTCTGGAAAAACAAATGCTGGTCAAGGACACTGAAAGAACCCTAATGATGAAAATGAAATCTGTATTGTGAGCAATGCTTAGAAATCCATGAGTTGCAACATAGTACTATGCCTATCTGCATTGGAAGGACTGATGCTAAAGCTGAAACTCCAATTCTTTGGCCACCTCATGCGAAGAGTTGACTCACTGGAAAAGACTCTGATGCTGGGAAAGGTTGGGGGCGGGAGGAGAAGGAGACGACAGAGAATGAGATGGCTGGATGGCATCACCGACTCCATGGACATGAGTTTGAGTGAACTGCGGGAGTTGGTGATGGAGAGGGAGGCCTGGCGTGCTGTGATTCATGGGGTCGCAAAGAGCCGGGCATGACTGAGCGACTGAACTGAACTATACCTATTACCCTTGTAGTTCCCTCAGTGAAATATGTTGAGAAAAGCTCTTCATTCATGGTATAGATTCATGAAGAAGCTAAATAGCATTAATCCTTTATGTTGATGACTGTGAATTTAAATCTTCTGTGAATCCTATGTGACAACCACACATACCAACATGATTTATTAGTATTATATCAATATTTTTAGTCCTATTGTATTTCAACTAAAAATATCAATATATAATTGTACATGAAGTCAAGATATAACATCAGTGCAAATACAAAATATTCCATCCTTTGAGAAAGGGAGCAAAATATCTATGTGCTTTGCCTATTGCATTTTTATGTATTAGATTCTTAAGTATTTTATTCACCTCACCCAACTGAATGATTAACAAATCTTCGGAGAAGAAAGGATCATTTCTCTTTAACAATGAGTAGTTCAACTCCTCTCAAAGCAAAGTCATAAGTGAGTCTAAGTTTGTGTGAGACCGTGAAAACTCAATGTTTTTATTATGCTTGTGCTTATGACGGGAGGTCTGAGAAGGCACTGCTGCTGCTGTTGCTAAGTCACTTCAGTCGTGTCTGACTCTGTGCGACCCCATAGACAGCAGCCCACCAGGCTCCCCCATCCCTGGGATTCTCCAGGCAAGAACACTGGAGTGGGTTGCCATTTCCTTCTCCCTGAGAAGGCACTACTGAAGGTTTATTCATACCAGTTGTTCTCATATTTATCGAGTCTTTAAAGGTTTAATCACTGAGGTGTTGCTTCTCCACTTGTACTAAGCTGTGTAGCAACATGCCCTGTCTTCCTAAGTGCAGTAGAAGTCTTCCCAACCTGTCTGTCTTCTGTCCTCTGGAATATGTATTGCTTGAGCTCACCACAGCCTAGTAGATGGAAATCGTCAGGATATTCTGGAAACCCTTTTTATTGCAGTCTCTTCAGGAGGTTACAACTGCTGCAAACCTCAGGATTTTACAAAGTGCTTTTTACAACCTCAGATGAAGGATAAAAGTCAACAGTCGTGACAGCCACAGGCTTCCATGACCTGTACATGATCGTGGGCTTTGCTTTCATAATCATCCTATTTCTTATACCAACTGTCACTGTATTTTTTTTTAATCATCATTTTATCTTTGATGGTTTTTAGATGTATTATGGATTTTCCTATATATCGTCACTTATTGGTGAGGGTCTTATGTTAGTAGTAGTTACTAAAACTGATGTCCAGTCAGTTAACTGTGGTAGAATAGGAAAAAGAATAACCAACTGTATATTATTAACATTATGTATTAATGTATTATTAGTTTTATTGTTTGCAGCCATCCAATTCTAACTTTCTGAAATAAACATTCAGAAAAATCAAAAATAAAATAAAATAAAATGAGGGAGGTTGAAGGATGGATTGGGAGTTTTGGATTAGCAGATGCAAACTATTATATACGTATATATATATGTATATATATTTAATACACAAATAATAAGGTCCTATATTAAAAAGCAGAGACATTACTTTGCCAACCAAGGTCCGTCTAGTCAAGGCTATGGTTTTTCCCGTGGTCATGTACGGATGTGAGAGTTGGACTGTGAAGAAAGCTGATCGCCGAAGAATTGATGCTTTTGAACTGTGGTGCTGGAGAAGACTCTTGAGAGTCCCTTGGACTGCAAGGAGATCCAACCAGTCCATTCTAAAGGAGATCAATCCTGGGTGTTCATTGCAAGGACTTATGCTAAAGCTGAAACTCCAATACTTTGGCCACTTCATGCGACGAGTTGACTCACTGGAAAAGAGTCTGATGCTAGGAGGGATTGTGGGTAGGAGGAGACAGGGACAACAGAGAATGAGATGGCTGGAAGGCATCACCGCCTCGATGGACATGAGTTTGAGTGAACTCCGGGAGTTGGTGATGGACAGGGAGGCCTGGCGTGCTGTGGTTCATGGGGTCGCAAAGAGTCGGACGCGACTAAGCGATTGAACTGAACTGAACTGAACTGTATAGCACAGGGAACTATATTCAATCTCCTGGGGTAAACCATAATGGAAAATAACATACGTGTGTAAATAACTGAATCACTTTGTTGTACAGTACAAATTAATACATTATAAATCAAATATACTTCAATTAAATAAATTTTTAAAAATTGAAATACAAAACAAATGTTTCCCATCAGATAACCCTCATTGTTAAAAAAGGCTACAGAAGTATAGAAAGAAGTAGAAATTATGAATATTACAGAAAGACATAAAACATGGCAGTCACTCCTCTTCACATGTGTTTCTTCTGATAGATAATTCCTTTTCTGGGAAAGATAATTTCTTGCTCAGTCTCTCTCTCTTTTGATTTTTATTGGAAAATAGAATAGTCAGGGGATGTGTGCTGTGCTTAGCCTCTCTGTCGTATTTGACTCTTTGCAACCCCATGGACTGCTGCTTGCCAGGCGCCTCTGTCCATCTGGATTCTCCAGGCAAAAATCCTGGAATGGGCTGCTAGGCCCTCTTGCAGGGGATCTTTCCAACCCAGGGAACAAACCCAGGTCTCCTGCATTGCAGGCAAATTCTTTACTGACTGAGCCACCAGAGAAGCCCAAGAATACTGGAATTGGTAGCATATCCCTTCTCTAGGGGATCTTCTCGACCAAGGAATCAAACTGGGGTCTCGTGCATTGCTGGAGGATTCTTTACTGGTTGAGCTACCTGTCCCCTCTATTTGGTCATAGTGTATATATGACTTTTAGAGAATTCTAGAAAGTCCTTTTCTTTGACTGTGAAATGCAAGTCATTTTTTTTTTTTTGCCTGTGATATGTCCCCAAATCATCATTTGATCGTCAATAGAAGAATCATTTAATATTCATAACCAAGCCTGTTTTTATGAGTTGTAATAGATCTTTCTCGTAGGAATGAAACCTGGTGGTTCAATGGTTAGGACTCAGTGCTTTCAATTCTATGCCTGATTTGGAAACTAAAAACCCACAAGCTGAACAGCCATAAATACATACATCCATACCATTTCTTCCTAAGCTATTTTATTTTGAATTAATTTGGAATAATTCATTACTGAAAAAAAAATCATCCTGTGTTTGGTTTGTTTGCAGTGATTTGACTGAAAGAATCCTTAGTATTATTTATGACTTCCGTGAACAGTCGATTATGCTATTCCTTCTGAATCTGAATAGGATGGCTTAAAGGCCCTAGGAGATCTAGCCTCAGTTACCTTTCTGATCCCTTCTCCTGCCACTCTACTCTTCCTTCTTTTCTTTTCCAACCTTACGGATCTACTTGCTTTCCTCAAGGAATGCCCGATGTGCCCTCTTCAAAGCGTTTGTCCTCGCTTTCCCGGTGTCTGGAGGTTTTCCCCTCAGCTCTCAATGCCTTGTGCTCTCCCTCCTTCATTTCCTCACTCAGATGTAACCTCAGTGAGCATTCCCTGTTTACTTTGTTTAAAGGCATAATCCTCTCACTACAATGCTTATCCTACTCACTGCCGTGCTTTTTCGTAATCATTTACCTGGCACAAAATTTTTAGGGGCATTTGCGGTACACGTGGATGAGTCTCTGGTCCCTTGCCCCAGTGCTTATCTGTGGAGTAACACAGTAGAGACCAGACCAAATATCCTACATACAGAGCTGGACACTTGATAGGTGAGAGATCAGGAAAAAATAATATTTCTCTGCTTATAAAGGAAGAGGCTGTCCTTCTCCTCAGAAAAGTAATGATGTCAAATTTTAACTTTAACCTTGGGCGTGTAAATCTCTCCATGGGCCAGATACTCCCTTGTGTCTCTGCTTTTCCAACCTAAGTCTATCTTCAGGTTCCTGGCCTTCATTCCTCCTGGAAATCTAAATGCTTAAGGAGATAGCCTTCAGTCCTGGGAACCTGGGTTACCTCTAATAAGCTGTATCCAAGCAATTAACCAGACAGACTACTATGGATCTAATTTTCATGCTCTATGAAAACTCTCAGAAGGCTAAAATTCTTTTTAGGAAGACGAAGAAGCCTGGGGAAGTTTTGTCCCACTTCAGAGGTGATGGTGAACGCTGGCTTCCAGTGCCTTTCTCAAAGCTTGTTGCCGTGCTTTGTTGCTGATAGCCACACGTGCAACTTCTGCCCAGGGTATCTGGAAAAGTATGAATGATAATTTGTTTCCTGATCATGTTAAAATTATTGTTCAGAATTTTATAGCATAAACAAAGAACTATGCTTCCTCTACAACTCATTGGAGAGTAATAACAATACTTCTAGATTGTAATGCCTCTAAATGTTGAATGCATCTCTGCCTTCCACATTATGTCATCAGTTCAGTTCAGTTCAGTTGCTCAGTCATGTCTGACTCTTTGCGACCCCATGAACCGCAGCATGCCAGGCCTCCCTGTCCATCACCAACTCAACAGAGTTCACTCAAACTCATGTCCATTGAGTCAGCGATGCCATCTAACCATGTCGTCCTCTGTTGTCCCCTTCTCCTCCTGCCTTCAATCTTTCCCAACATTAGGATCTTTTCAAATGAGTCAGCTCTTCGCATCAAGTGGCCAAAATACTGGAGTTTCAGCTTCAACATCAGTCTTTCCAGTGAACAACCAGGACCGATCTCCTTTAGGATGGACTGGTTGGATCTCCTTGCAGTCCAAGGGACTCTCAAGAGTCTTCTCCAACTCCACAGTTCAAAAGCATCAATTCTTCTGTGCTCAGCTTTCTTTATAGTCCAACTCTCACAGTGGGGAAAATAAGCAGAGGCCCTGTGGATTGAGTGAGAACTATCCTATTCACATTAGAAATGTTTGTACTTTTTCTGGTGTAGCTTAAGGCCGACTGGGGACACTGTAGCACAAGGTCACTACATAGATTACAGGTGAGAGGGAACATCCATCAGAAGGTTGGTTGCATTATGAAGCAAATGTCTGAAACTCTTCACAGGGGACGTGTGCAGCTATCCTTGGAGGACTGCTGCAGAGAGGGTGAGAAGCTGCCCTGGGTGCCAGGAGTAGGGGTCTCAGGGTAAAGGAAATCAACTGTTACCACCATTGCCCTTGCATTATGCAAACCAAAACGGGAACCTATGGTCAACAACAGTTGAAATATGGAAGAGTGAGAGGGAACTCATGGGACCACATGGATGGTTCATGCCCAATATGGTGCACCTGTGGTGGTGCAGAGCCCTGAACTTGTCCGGTGTGTGCTACAAGTGAGACCCAACATTCTGGCAGCCCAGTCTTGTGTGAGACTGTGAAACAAACTCCATGCTGGCTAGTGAGTGTAGTCATACCAGCAAGTCACTTCCTGAAATTGGGCCAAGGGGTCCCTGGAGACTCCATAGTCAGTCTCATACACTGTGGTGGTGGTGGCATTAGAGTTGTACAGCATCCTGAAGGAGAAAATTGGGGACCAGTGACCATAAGTGTCATGGTTTTCATCAGCACCCTGGTTGTACTGCTGGCCCTGGCTCATCACAGGCACTGGAGAAACTTTGTTCAGGTTAAGAAAGTTTCCTTTTATCCTAGTCTATTGATAATTTTAATCATGAAGGGATGTTAAATTTTTGTCAGATGCTTTTTTCATATTCATTGCAACGGCCATGTGGATTTTTTTTATTTATTGCATTGATATGGTTCACTTCAGTTCAGTCACTCAGTTATGTCTGACTTTTTGTGACCCCATGGACTGCAACATGCCAGGCCTCCCTGTCTATCACCAACTCCCGGAGTTTACTCAAACTCATGTCCATTGAGTTGGTGATGCCATCCAAACATCTCATCCTCTGTCCTCCCCTTCTTCTGCCTTCAGTCTTTCCCAGCATCAGGGTCTTTTCAAATGAGTCAGCTCTTCATATCAGGTGGCCACAGTATTGGAGTTTCAGCTTCAACATCAGTCCTTCCAGTGAATATTCAGGACTGGTTTCCTTTAATATGGACTGGTTGGATCTCCTTGCATTCCAAGGAACTCTCAAGAGTCTTGGCCAACACCACAGTTCAAAAGCATCAATTCTTTGGCTCTCACCTTTTGTTATAGTCCAACTCTCAGATCCATACCTGACTAATGGAAAAACAGTAGCTTTGACTAGATGGACCTTTGTTGGCAAAATAATGTCTCTGCTTTTTAATATACTGTATAGGTTGGTCATAACTTTGCTTCCAAGGAGTAAGTGTCTTTTAATTTCATGCCTGCAGTCACCATCTGCAGTGGTTTTGGAGCCCAAAAGAATAAAGTTTGTCACTGTTCCCATTGTTTCCCCATCTGTTTGCCATGAGGTGATGAGACCAGATGCCATGATCTTCGTTTTCTGAATGCTGAGTTTTAAGCCAACTTTTTCACTCTCCTCTTTCACTTTCATCAAGAGGCTCTTTAGTTCTTCTTCACTTTCTTCCATAAGGGTGGTGTCATCTGTATATCTGAGGTTATTGCTATTTCCGGAGAAGGGAATGGCACCCCACTCCAGTACTCTTTCCTGGAAAATCCCATGGATGGAAAAGCCTGGTGGGCTGCAGTCCATGGGGTCACTCACAGTCAGATACAACTGAGCGACTTCACTTTCACTTTTCACTTTCATGCACTGGAGAAGGTAATGGCAACCCACTCCAGTGTTCTTGCCTGGAGAATCCCAGGGACGGGGGAACCTGGTGGGCTGCCATCTATGTGGTCATAGAGTCAGACACGACTGAAGTGACTTAGCAGCAGCAGCAGCATTGCTATTTCTCCCGGCAATCCTGATTCCAGCTTGTGCTTCATCCAGCCCAGCATTTCTCATGATGTACACTGCATATAAGTTAAATAAGCAGGGTGGCAATATACAGCCTTGACGTACTCCTTTCCCTATTTGGAACCAGTCTGTTGTTCCATGTCCAGCTCTAACTGTTGCTGATATGGTATATTACATTAATTGATTTATGGTTGTTAAACTAGCCTTGGATAAATTCTACTGGTTCATGATTATATAATTCTTTTTATATATTGCTGGGTTTACTTTGATAGTATTCAGTCAAAAACTTTTGTGTCTATCTTCATAATACACACTAATTCATTCAGATGGTTTTCTTGTGATGCATTTGATACTGACATTAGAAAGAAAGAAAGATACCACTAAGTCATGTCTGACTCTTGCAATCCCATGAATTGTAGCCTAGCAGGCTCATCTGTCCATAGGATTCTCCAGGCAAGAATACTGGAGTGGGTTGCTATTTCCTTCTCCAGGAGAACTTCCTAACTCAGGAATTAAACCCAAGTCACCCACTTTGCGAGCAGATACTTTACCAACTGAGTTATGTGGGAAGCCCTGATATTGGCTTTGGTTTCAGGGTCATACTGGCATCATGAAATAAGTGAAGTGTTCCCTCTTCTATTATTTAAAATAGAGTTTGCAAAGAATATTTCTTAAAATATTTGGTAGAATTTATCAGTGAAATCATCTAGAGATGAGCTTATTTGGGGGGTGGGGGGGACAAAGTTTTTATTAATGACTCAATGTTTTAACTCATTACAGAACTTATAAAATTTAAAAATTTTTAAAATCATTTTTGGTAGTCTGTGCCTTTTTAACAATTTAGATTAAAAGTATCCTTTAATCATTTGTTTTCATTTCCTTTCTTTGAGATTAGAATGAAAACTGACCTTTTCCAGTCCTGTGACCACTGCTGCATTTTCCAGATTTGCTGGCATATTGAGTGCATCACTTTCACAGCATCATCTTTTACGATTTGAAATAGCTCAACTGAAATTCCATCACCTCCACTAGCTTTGTTCATATTGATGCATCCTAAGGCCTACTTGATTTTGTATTCCAGGATGTCTGGCTCTAGGTGAGTGATTACACCGTCGTGGTTATCTGGGTCATGAAGATCTTTTTTGTACAGTTCTTCTGTATATTCTTGCCACCTCTTCATAATATCTTCTGCTTCTGTTAGGTTCCTACCATTTCTGTCCTTTATCGATCCCATCTTTGCATGAAATGTTCCCTTGGTATGTCTGATTTTCTTGAAGAGACCTCTAGTCTTTCCCATTCTATTCTTTTCCTCTACTTTTTTGCACTGATCACTGAGGAAGACTTTCTTATCTCTCCTTGCTATTCTTTGGAACTCTACATTCAAATAGGTATATCTTTCCTTCTTTTCTTTGCCTTTCGCCACCTTCTTTTCACAGCTATTTGTAAGGCCTCCTCAGACAATCATTTTGCCTTTTTGCATTTCTTTTTATTGGTAACGGTCTTGTTCACTGCCTCCTGTACAATGTAATGAACCTCTGTACATAGATCTTCAGGCACTCTGTCTATCAGATCTAATCCCTTGAATCTATTTGTCACTTCCACTGTATAATCGTAAGGGATTTGATTTAGGTTATACCTGAATGGTCTAATGGTTTCCCCTACTTTCTTCAATTTAAGTCTGAATTTGGCAATAAGAAGTTCATGATCTGAGCCACAGTCAGCTCTTGGTATTGTTTTTGCTGACTGTATAGAGCTTCTTCATCTTTGGCTGCAAAGAATATAATCAATATGATTTCGGTATTGACCATCTGGCGATGTCCCTGTATAGAGTCTTATCTTGTGTTGTTGGAAGAGGGTGTATGCTATGACCCTTGTGTTCTCTTGGCAAAACTCTATTAGCCTTTGCCCTGCCTCACTCTTTACTCCAAGGCCAAATTTGTCTGTTAGTCCAGGTATTTCTTGACTTCTTACTTTTGCATTCCAGTCCCCTATAATGTAAAGGACATCTTTTTTGGGTGTTGGTTCTAGAAGGTCTTATAGGTCTTCATAGAACTGTTCAGCTTCAACTTCTTCAGCATTACTGGTCAGGGCATAGACTTGGATTACTCTCATACTGAATGATTTGCCTTGGAAACGAACAGAGATCATTCTGTCATTTTTAAGATTGCATCCAAGTACTGCAGTTTGGACTCTTTTGTTGACTATGAAGGCTACTCCATTTCTTCTAAGGGATTCTTGCCCACAGTAATAGATGTAATGGTCATCTGAGTTAAATTCACCCATTCCAGTCCATTTTTGTTCATTGATTTCTAGAATGTCAATGTTCACTCTTGTCATCTCCTGTTTGACCACTTCCAATTTGCCTTGATTCATGGACCTAACATTCCAGGTTCCATGCAATATTGCTCTTTATAGCATTGGACTTTACTTCTATCACCAGTCACAGCCACAACTGGGTGTTGTTTTTTCTTTGGCTCCATCTCTTCATTCTTTCTGGAGTTATTTCTTCACTGATCTCCAGTAGCATATTGGGCATCTACTGACCTGAGGAGTTCATCTTTCAGGATCCTATCTTTTTGCCTTTTCGTTCTGCCTAAGAATGCTCAAACTAACACACAGTTACATCATCTCACACACTAGCAAAGTAATGCTCAAAAATCTTCAATCCAGGCTTCAGCAGTACATGAACCATGAAATTCCAGATGTTCAAGCTGGATTTAGAAAAGGAAGAGGAACCAGGGATCAAGTTACCAACATCCGTTGAATCATCAAAAATGCGAGAGAGTTCCAGAAAAACATCTCAGTTCAGTTCAGTTCAGTCGCTCAGTCGTGTCTGACTCTCTGCGACCCCGTGAACCACAGCACGCCAGGCCTCCCTGTCCATCGCCAACTCCCGGAGTTCACCCAAACTGATGTCCATCGAGCCGGTGATGCCATCCAGCCATCTCATTCTCTGTCGTCCCCTTCTCCTCCCGCCCCCAACCTTTCCCAGCATCAGAGTCTTTTCCAGTGAGTCAACTCGTTGCATGAGGTGGCCAAACAGTGAGTCAACTCGTTGCATGAGGGGGCCAAAGTATTTCAGCTTTAGCATCAGTCCTTCCAATGAACACCCAGGACTGATCTCCTTTAGAATGGACTGGTTGGATTTCCTTGCAGTCCAAGGGACTCTCAAGAGTCTTCTCCAGCACCACAGTTCAAAAGCATCAATTCTTCGGCAATCAGCTTTCTTCACGGTCCAACTCTCACATCCATACATGACCACGGGAAAAACCATAGCCTTGACTAGACGGACCTTGGGTGGCAAAGTAATGTCTCTGCTTTTTAATATGCTATCTAGGTTGGTCATAACTTTCCTTCCAAGGAGTAAGCATCTTTTAATTTCATGGCTGCAGTCAGCATCCGCAATGATTTTGGAGCCTCCAAAAATAAAGTCTGACACTGTTTCCCCATCTATTTCCCATGAAGTGATGGGACCAGATGCCATGATCTTCGTTTTCTGAATGTTGAGCTTCAAGCCAACCTTTTCACTCTCCTCTTTCACTTTCATCAAGAGGCTTTTGAGTTCCTCTTCACTTTCTGCCATAAGGGTAGTGTCATCTGTATATCTGAGGTTATTGATATTTCTCCCAGCAATCTTGATTCCAGCTTGTGCTTCTTCCAGCCCAGCATTCCTCATGATGTACTCTGCATATAAGTTAAATGAGCAGGGTGACAATATACAGCCTTGACGTACTCCTTTTCCTATTTGGAACCAGTCTGTTGCTCCATGTCCAGTTCTAACTGTTGCTTCCTGACCTGCATACAAGTTTCTCAAGGGGCAGGTCAGGTGGTCTGGGATTCCCATCTCTTTCAGAATTTTCCACAGTTTATTGTGATCCACACAGTCAAAGGCTTTGGCATAGTCACTGAGGCAGAAATAGATGTTTTTCTGGAACTCTCTTGATTTCTCCATGATCCAGCGGATGTTGGCAATTTGATCTCTGGTTCCTCTGCCTTTTCTAAAACCTGCTTGAACATCTGGAAGTTCACGGTTCACGTATTGCTGAAGCCTGGCTTGGAGAATTTTGAGCATGACTTTACTAGCGTGTGAGATGACTGCAATTGTGCGGTAGTTTAGAAAAACATCTACTTCTGCTTTTTTGACTATACCAAAGCCTTTTTACTGTGTGGATCGCACCAAACTGCGGAACATTCTTAGAGATGGGAATGCCAGACCACCTGACCTGTCTCCTGAGAAATCTGTATGCAGATCAGTAAGCAACAGTTAGAACTGGACATGGAACAACAGACTGGTTCCAAATAGGAAAAGGAGTATGTCAAGGCTGTATATTGTCACCCTGCTTATTTAACTTATATGGAGGGTACATCAGGAGAAATGCTGACTGGATGAAGCACAAGCTGGAATCAAGATTGCTGGGAGAAATATCAATAACCTCAGATAGGCAGATGACATCACCCTTATGGCAGAAAGTGAAGAGGAATTAAAGAGCCTCTTGATGAAAATGGAAGAGGAGAGTGAAAATGTTAGCTTAAAACTCAACACTCAGAAAGCTAAGGTCATGGCATCTGATCCCATCACTTCATGGCAAGTAGATGGGTAACAATGGAAACAGTGAGAGAGTCTATTTTGGGAGGGCTCCAAAATCACTGCAGATGGTGACTGTAACCATGAGATTAAAAGTGCTCACTCCTTGGAAGGAAAGATATGACCAACCTAGACAGCATATTAAAAAGCAGAGACATTACTTACCCAAGAAAGGTCTGTATAGTCAAAGCTTTGGTTTCCCAGTAGTCATGTATGGATGTGAGATTTGGACTATAACAAAAGCTGGGCACCAAATAATTGATGCTTTGAACTGTGGTGTTGGAAAAGACTCTTTTGAGAGTCCCTTGGACTGCAAGGAGATCCAACCAGTCCATCTTAAAAGAGATCAATCCTGAATATTCATTGCAAGGACTGATGTTGAAGCTGAAACTCCAATACTTTGGCCACCTGATACAAAGAGCCCACTTATTGGAAAAGTCCCTGCCTGACACTGCAAAGATTGAAGGCAGAAGGAGAAGGAGGTGACAGAGGATAAGATGGTTAAATAGCATCACCGACTCAATGAATGTGAGTTTAAGTAAGCTTTGGGAGTTGGTGATGGACACAGAGGCCTGGCATGCTGCAGTCGTGGGGTCACAGAGTCAGACAGGACTGAGCGACTGAACTGAAATGACTGAACCTTTAATCAGTGGGGGGCCTGCAGTTTGTTTTTCTTTTCCCAGTGTCTTAAGGTTGAATGCAAGTACATTGTTTTAAGATCGATATTCTTTTGTCATTTTGTGACTTAATTTTTGTTCATCTCAAATTACTTTCCAGTTTCTCTTGTGATTTCTACTTTGACCTATTGAGTGTTTAGAAATATGTTTTCTATCTTCCATGTAGCTGTGACATTTTAAAAATTCTTTAGCAGTTGATGTCTAAATTCATTCCATAGTGATCTGAGAACATGTCTGTTTTCAATAGTTTTAGATTTATTGAGGCTTATTTTATGGTCTAACATGTGGTCTCATCTAGAGAATATTCAGGGTGCATTTGTAACGAATGATATGCTCTTGTTGCTGTGTGGAGTGTTTGATCCTTGGTTTGGGAAGATTCCCTGTAAGAGGAAATGACAACCCACTCCAGTATTCTTGCCTGGAAAATCTTACGGACAGAGGAGACTTGTGGGCTATAGTCCATGGGGTTGCAAAGAGTCAGATGTGACTCAGCACACAGGCACTACAGATGAATTTTCTGTGTCTTTAATTCTGTCAGATTTTGCTTTATATATTTTGGGAGGTTCTGTATGTATGTATGTATATAGAAATACATACATCCGTGTATATACATATATATACATATATGTATGTATATATATATATATTTCTAGTTGCTATGTCTTCCTCATGATTTCACTTCTTTATCACTACGAATATCTTTCTTTATCTGCAGTAAATTTTTCAAAATTTTAAAGTCTATGTTGTCAGATATTAGTATATATTTTACAGCTTGATTTGTTTGTTGAATTTTTTTCCCTCCTTTCATTTTCAGCCTATTTGTATCTTTGAATTACAGGTATTTTTCTTGTAGACAGAATATAGCTGTATCTTGCCTTTTAATCCAGCCTGATGACCTCAGCCTTTTGATAGGGTTGTCTGATGTGTTCTTACTGAATGTTATCATTGACATAGTTGAATTTACATCTGTTATTTTATCTTTTGTTTTATATATGTCTTATGTCTTTCTGGTTCCACTGTTTCTACTTCACTGTTTTCTTTTGTGTTAAGGGAATATTTTCTAGTGCAACATTTTAATTTATTTATTTATATTTCACAAACAGTTTATTGTTATTTTCTTAGTTTTTTTCTAGGGCAACCTAACTTATCAGAAGCTACTTCAAACTTATACCAACTTAATTCCAGTGAGATACAGAAATTTTACCTCTTTACAACTCTATCCCCTCTTTTTTGTGCTTTATTATCACATCTATTACATTTACGTGTGCTATAGATTCAACAATACCTTCTTATAATTGTTACTTTATATAATTGTATGCCTTTTAAAGAAGTTGAGGGAAGAAAGGACAGCAAAAACATATGTACAGAGCTTGTTATGTTAACCTTTTTTTGTTTTTAAACCATTTCTTGTTCTCTTCATTTGTTCCTATAGATTCAGGTTATCATTTGGTTACATTTGCTCATGTCAGTATAGCTTTGTTCCCACACAGTTTTTATGGTATTATTGCCAATATATTTCTAAATGTTATAGTTCCATGACACAGTTATATGCATGCTATTTGCATAATTATTTTTGAAATCACCTAATGGAAGAAAGAAAAAGAAATATGCAGTTATACTATATTTTATAATTGCATCATTACGTTATTGGCCTTTGGTTTTTGTATGTTGATATGAATTGTTCTTTCGTTCCACTTGCTTTCAGCCTGAGCAATTTCTTTAGTACTTCTTATGGAATGGTCCACTAGCAATAAATTCTTGCAGTTCTTGTTTGCATGGGAATAAGTTTATTTCACCTTCATTTCTGAATGTTAGTTTTTGTTAGATATAAGATGCTTCGTGAATAGTTTTTGTTGTTGTTCTTTCAGCCCTGGAGATATTATATCCCCATGCTTTTTGACTTCCATTGTTTCAAAGGTGAAGTCGACTTTTAGTTTAGTGTGGGTGGGTGGGTGTGTGTGCGCACACGTGCGCAGTTGCTTCAATCGTGTCTGACTCTTTGAGACCCCGTGGACTGTAGCCTGTCAGGCTCCTCTGTCCATGGGAATCTCCGGGCAAGAATATTAGAGTGAGTTGCAGTGTCCTCCAGGGACTCTTCCCGACCCAGGGATCAAACCCATGTCTCTTGCTTCTTCTGCATTGGCAGGCGTGTTCTTTACCACTGGCACCACCTGGGAAGCCCCAAAGGCTCCCCTGTGTGTGACAAGTCTGTTTCTCCTACTGCTTTCAGGATTCCTCTCTCTCGCTGCCCACTGCAATGATCTGTCTGGATATCAACCTCTTTCTTGGATGTACAGGTTAATGCTTTTCATGAACCCTGGTGATCTTTCAGTCATCATTTCTTCATTTTTTTAAGCTCTTACTGCACGTCTCCTTTGATTCTCTCATTACACAATGTTGGCACATTTGATGGTGTCCTTGCATTCTGAGTCGGTTCATTGTTTCCATTCTTTTATGCTCTATTCTTGAGACAGTTCTTCAAGTTTGTCAATTTATGTTCTTCTCTTATTTTTTTCTAATTCCTGATGAATCCTAAGACTTTTTATCCATGTGTCTGTTAACATCCTAAGCCTGAAACCTGAGATGTCATTGGAAATGCAATGACTTACGGCATGGATTTTTCCCAGAAACTTAACTTTTCCCAACTTTCTAATCTCCCAGGTCCTAGTAATTTCTCTCATCATGATATTAGCTTTCATCTCACTGTGGCTACCTGTTTGGCCATAAAATGGCCTGACTGACCCTTTGAACTTGGACTTGGATCTCAGCTCTAAATGGAACCAAAATATGAAGAGAAAACACTTTGATCTGGGGCCTTCTAACAACTGGCACCATCATCAGTCTAAAATTCACCTATAACCTTTGAGGGGGCTCCTTTTCCCAATAAAAACCAGATCTGGCTCACTCTATGCAGTTTATGACCCATCAGGAACACGGCACACTAGCATCTGGAGGTGTAAAACTGACTGTCCAACTCCATCTCTGCCAAGACTATTGAGGCAGAATAATTTTTGAAATAGTAATTCATTATTCCCTGTACTTCCTTATTACTATTCTCTGCCTTCATACAGCAGTCAGACTCTAAGCTTTGGCTGATGGGAGGTTTGTGGCATGGTAGGAAATGGAATTAACATGCAAAATGGCTCTTTTTTAGAGCCGTCTAATCCCTCTGAGGAGATTGTCGTAGGTCTTCACTGAAGGTGAGCAAGAGAACCTTGGAGGAATGAGAATCTCCTTCAGAAAAAGAGTGATTCTTTGAGATTGGGATGGTGAAATTTCTGGGCTTCTTGAATGGCAGACCTACATACTTTGCTTCTTTTCAGGACCCTCATGTAGGTGGTAGAGAGAAGAATGGCTAAGTAATTCCCAGAGCCATTTGCTCTACACAGGGATGAGAGCAGTAGACTTGCAGAATTTGTGAGACAATGAAACAGTGGAAATTTACATGGTAATTAGCACAGATGCTTTACAATTGAAAGGGTCTACAGAATGCCTTGATAATGATGAAACCATGAGGGTCATGGAGAAGGCAATGGCAACCCATGCCAGTACTCTTGCCTGGAAAATCCCATGGACAGAGGAGCCTGGTAGGCTGCAGTCCATGGGGTTGCGAAGAGTCAGACAAGACTGAGCAACTTTACTTTCACTTTCCACTTTCATGCATTGTAGAAGGAAATGGCAACCCACTCCAGTGTTCTTGCCTGGAGAATCCCAGGGATGGTGGAGCCTAGTGGGCTGCTGTTTATGGGGTTGCACAGAGTTGGACACAACTGAGGCGACTTAGCAGCCGCAGCAGCAGCAGCATGAGGGTCATTACACTAAAATGACTGAGGTTAAATTTCAAGCCAGCCTAGTCAGTTGAGGATTAAAATATGAAATCAGTTTGGGTTATTGTTAGTAAACAGACTATTTCTTATTAAGATCGTAAGCTGAGATTTCTGTGTAGTCTTGAAGTCGCCAATACATGCAGCTGTCCCTACAGTTTGACATTCCTAAACAATCTAGATTCAGATTTAGCAAGGATCTGAAACCTTGTCAGTATGAGACCTTGACTTAACTTACAGGTGACTGAATGATTGTTACTCAGTTGTGGCCGACTCTTTGCGACCCCATGGACATACCCTGCCAGGCTCCTTTGTCCATGGAATTCTCCAGGCAAGAATACTGGAGTGGGTTGCCATTTCCTTCTCTTACAAGTAAAAGTGAAAGTCACTCAGTTCTGTCCAACTCTTTGCGACCTCATGGACTGTAGTCCACCAAATTCTCCAGGCCAGAATACTGGAGTGGGTAGCTATTCCCTTCTCCAGGGAGTCTTCCCAATCCAGGGATCGAACCCAGGTATCCCTCATTGCAGGTGGATTCTTTACCAGTTGAGCCACCAGGGAAGCCCAAGAATACTGGAGTGGCTAGTCTATCCCTTCTCCAGCGGATCTTCCCAATCCAGTAATCGAACCGGGATCTCCTGCGTTGCAGGCCGATTTTTTACCAGTTGAGCTACAGGGAAAGAAAATGAAGTCGCTCAGTCATGTCCGACTCTTTGTGACCCTATGGACTGTAGCCTACCAGGCTTCTCTGTCCGTGGAATTTTCCAGGCAAGAGTACCAGAGTGGGTTGCCTGTTCCTTCTCCAGGGGATCTTCCTGACACAGGGATCAAACCCAGGTCTCCCACATTACAGGTAGATGTTTTACACTCTGAGCCACCAGGGAAGCTACAGGGACTTCAGTTCAGTTTGCTCAGTCGTGTCCAACTCTTTGCAACCCCATGAATCACAGCACACCAGGCCTCCCTGTCCATCACCAACTCCCGGAGTTCACTCAAACTCATGTCCATCGAGTCGGTCATGTCATCCAGCCATCTCATTCTCTGTCGTCCCCGTCTCCTCCCACCCCCAATCCCTCCCAGCATCAGACTCTTTTCCAGTGAGTCAACTCGTCACATGAGGTGGCCAAAGTATTGCAGTTTCAGCTTTAGCATCAGTCCTTCCAATGAACACCCAGGATTGATCTCCTCTAGAATGGACTGGTTGGATCTCCTTGCAGTCCAAGGGACTCTCAAGAGTCTTCTCCAGCACCACAGTTCAAAAGCATCAATTCTTTGGCAATCAGCTTTCTTCACAATCCAACTCTCATATCCATACATGACCATGGGAAAAACGATAGCCTTGACTAGACGGACCTTTGTTGGCAAAGTAATGTCTCTGCTTTTTAATATGCTTTCTAGGTTGGTCATAACTTTCCTTCCAAGGAGTAAGCGTCTTTTGATTTCCTGGCTACAATCAGCATCTGCAGTGATTTTGGAGCCCCCCAAAATAAAGTCTGACACTCTTTCCACTGTTTCCCCATCTATTTCCCATGAAGTGATGGGACCAGATGCCATGATCTTTGTCTTCTGAATGTTGAGCTTCAAGCCAACCTTTTCACTCTCCTCTTTCACTATCATCAAGAGGCCATTGAGTTCCTCTTCACTTTCTGCCAAAGGGTGGTGTCATCTGCATATCTGAGGTTATTGATATTTCTCCTGGCAATCTTGATTCCAGCTTGTGCTTCTTCCTGCCCAACGTTCCTCATGATGTACTCTGCATATAAGTTAAATAAGCAGGGTGACAAGATACAACCTTGACGTACTCCTTTTCCTATTTGGAACCAGTCTGTTGTTCCATGTCCAGTTCTGACTGTTGCTTCCTGACCTGCATACAGGTTTCTCAAGAGGCAGGTCAGGTGGTCTGGTATTCCCATCTCTTTCAGAATTTTCCACAGTCTATTGTGATCCACACAGTCAAAGGCTTTGTCATTGTCACTGAAGCAGAAATAGATGTTTTTCTGGAACTCTCTTGCTTTCTCCATGATCCAGCGGATGTTGGCAATTTGATCTCTGGTTCCTCTGCCTTTTCTAAAACCTGCTTGAACATCTGGAAGTTCACGGTTCACATGTTGTTGAAGCCTGGCTTGGAGAATTTTGAGCATGACTTTACTATTGTGTGAGATGAGTGCAATTGTGCAGTAGTTTGAGCATTCTTTGGCATTCCCTTTCTTTGGGATTGGAATAAAGACTGACCTTTTCCAGTCCTGTGGCCACTGCTGAGTTTTCCAGATTTGCTGGCATATTCAGTGCAGCACTTTCACAGCATCATCTTTCAGGATTTGAAATAGCTCAACTGGAATTCCATCACCTCGACTAGCTTTGTTCATCGTGATGCTCTCTAAGGCCCACTTGACTTCACATTCCAAGATGTCTGGTTCTAGGTGAGTGATCTTGCCATTGTGATCAAATTCCTTGCAGTTGCAGGTGTCACCACTAGAGGTCTCACGAAAGAAGAAACATCACTTGAAAGGACTTGGTCTCCTATGGCCCTGATGCCTGAACTTGTACTCACTTGGCCAGATAAGGTAGAGTAGTGGTGTTAATTGATATTTGGGAAGATTAAAAGAGAAAGAAGAAATTTTAAAAGGTGGGGTGAGGATGAAAAAAATGAGAGAATGTGAATAAACACCTACACATAAACTGAATTTTAAACCCAGGACATCAGACTGTTTTATCCCATGCTACCCAGACCCTCTAGTGTCTTTGCCTTTGCCCCCAGTGCGTCTTTGGGAAGAGTGGGAGGAATTTTGAAAACCCTCTGAAGTAGTAATGCCCAAAGTATTCGACTGTCTCCTTTACTAGACTATAAGTGAATGCAACCTGAAACCAGGCATGGAGTTTATTCAGAGACACTTGCAGTACCTACCTACCACATTTTTGAACTTCCGAGGTGGCTCAGTGGTAAAGAATCCACTTGCCAAGCAGGAGATGTGGGTTGGCTCCCTGGGTTGGGAAGACCCCCTGGAGAGGAAAAGGGCAACCCACTCCAATTTTCTTGCTTGGAAAATTCTATGGACAGAGGAGCCTGGCTGGCTACAGTCCATGGAATCACAGGAGTCAGAAATGACTTAGGAGCTAAGTAACACCAACCACATTTTCAGACATATAGTAGATACCTGAAATCTTGTTGAGTAAATGAAGGAGCCATATCTTTAATTGTTGTCATAACAGGGCGACAAGTCTCAGGAGCTGAATAAATAAGAGATGATAAGTAACCTGCCATAATTTTCTAAGGGACCAGGGAAACTACTTCAGTCTTATGCCTTTTCTCCACATTTTCTTGGAGACTCTGATAGAGTGTGACTCTCCTGAGTTCAAGCCCTGGTCTTGCCACTGATGAACTTTGCAACTCTGTGCTCTCTGGACCTGAGTTTCTTCTGTAGTAAATGATAATGATAATAGCATTGTTATACCTGTGGAAATATAAACTAAAAATATCTTGTAGTGTTAAGGTGATTTACCACAGATAATCAGGGATTCTTTCTCTACTGTTGAACTGAAAGCCCTGATAAAACAAATATTTTTAGGAGAATCTAAATATCCATTTGCGTGGTACTTACACATACACACACACAAACACACACACCAGCACAAGCACATATCCCATCCCCCACATCTCTTCATACCACACACACATCACAGCTCTGAAAACATTAACTTTCTTTCCATATGGCTGGCAACATCTGGTGATTAACAGTTAAATAAAATTAATGAGGCCTTCCATTTTTATTAGTTACATAGTCATCCATTGCAAGCAATAGCTTTTTCCAAAAGATCTCTGTTTTCTAATTCCCTTAAGTTTCAAGTTTCCCTGGCTGACCTGGCTTTGAACTGTGTTCCTTTGTGTAGATAAAGGGAAAGTATTTGGCTCCCTGTAAAGGGCTAACCTTTTTCTATGCATCTCATTGCAACACTCATATCTGTCCCTGCTGTGCTTGCTGTAAATCACAGGCTCATCTGCTTTGATGTTTACTTCTTTTTATTTCTCTTTTGTCTATAATACCAAGTATTCTACTTGTGTGTATGTGTATTATGTATGACAGGCTTGTCCTCTAGTTCATGCTAATGATTTGCTTAGCTATGGGCATTTTCTTGTGGTAGCCTCATGTTTAAATTGAGAAATAATTTATATTCCACAATGCCCTGGCAACATCCATTGCTACTAATATGGAAATAGTGTGGAATTGGACATTTTCTTGTGACATATTGCTTAATAAATTATAAACGTTATCCTATCAGATCTGACAGTGGTACATAAATGACAACATAAATGACCATTTGCAATATCAGGTGGGTTATGGTTCAGCATGAATATTTATTATGATTTAATATAAATACTTAATATCCAGTATAAAAGATTGTATATGTCATTACCAGTAGAATTAAAGGTGCTTTGGTGATTTTAACATTTAAAAGTCATAGAGTTTAACAGCCTCACTAGGATTTTCATATTTTACATGATTGATTTTAAAGCACCATAGGTTTCAAGAGGTGACTAGCAAACTCATTTCAATTGCATTAAATTACAAAGAAAATGAATCCTTAGACACCATCTGGCAACTTATCAAAACAGATAAGAACATTTTCACACTTACTGTTTCACATCAAATGAATGCAATGTAAAAATTCTTTCTCTTAATAGATGAGGTAAAAATATGCTAATTATTTTTTCTTACTTTTAAAATTCTTCCTTTGCCATCAAACAATGAATCTTATTTAATAACTCTTAGCATCCAAGAAGATATTTTAAAATTCCCTAACTCATTACCATATTTGAGCAACTTGGCCATGGTTATGCCAGCTGGGTGATGTTACTCTGAAATCCATCTTTCTGGCCTCTTTTCATACACCATTCTGCACTTCCATTGTATTGAAAGCAGAAAGAGATTTGGCGGCATTACAGGTCTCTAAGATCTTGGAATCTGACCAATTTTTAAGTGATTAGAATGTCTTCATGTGTGACTCAACATAATAAAAAAATAACAGCTGCAATATGTACGACACTTTATAAAGGACTTTTCACATTCAACATAATCCTAAATTCTTATAGCCATTCTGTGAAGCAGCTATCAGTATGCTCATTTTCTTGGTGAAGGAATTTAAGCTCAGAGCAGTTGAATAAATTGATTACCATCAGAGAACAAATAAACAGCAGTGCTGCAACTCAGTCATAGCACCATTGGTTACATAGGTGATATTCTTTCCACTGCCTCATTTTTACCTTGTAATTCGGGATCATTAAAAAATATATATAGTGTTTATAATTACCTTGAGAGACTAAATGTCCTGGTAGTTACATTGAAAGAAGTCCCTGTGTCCATGTAAAAAAAATGTTAAAAATATCCTGAGCCGTTTGCCCTATGTTCTGAATTATTGAGTAAGGCTTGCTGATCAGGAATTGCAGGAAGTGAAAGCATCTAGAGAAGGATGATAGTTTATCCTAGTTTGGAGGAGAGTGGGCACTTTGAATGAAGCAGCAGAAAAGAGATTAAAAAAGAAATTGCGAGGAGGTGAGAGTACATCATGAGAAACGCTGGTCTGGAGGAAGCACAAGCTGGAATCAAGATTGCTGGGAGAAATATCAATAACCGCAGAATGCAGATAACACCACCCTTATGGCAGAAAGTGAAGAGGAACTCAAAGGCCTCTTGATGAAAGTGAAAGAGGAGAGTGAAAAAGTTGGCTTGAAGCTCAACATTCAGAAAACTAAGATCACGGCATCGGGTTCCATCACTTCATGGCAGATAGATGCGGAAAGAGTGGAAACAGTGGCTGACTTTATTTTTCTGTGCTCCAAAATCACTGCAGATGGTGATTGAAGCCATGAAATTAAAAGACACTTACTCCTTAAAAGGAAAGTTAGGACCAACCTAGACAGCATATTAAAAAGCAGAGACATTACTTTGCCAACAAAGGTCCGTCTAGTCAAGGCTATGGTTTTTCCAGTAGTTATGTATGGATGTGAGAGTTGGACTATAAAGAAAGCTGAGTGCCGAAGAATTGATGCTTTTGAACTGTGGTGCTGGAGAAGACTCTTGAGAGTCCCTTGAACTGCAAGGAGGTCCAACCAGTCCATTCTAAAAGAGATCAGTCCTGGGTGTTCATTGGAAGGACTGATGTTGAAGCCAAAACTCCAATACTTTGGTTATCTGATGTGAAGAGTTGACTCGTTTGTAAAGACCCTGATGCTGGGAGGGATTGGGGGCAGGAGGGGAAGGGGGTGACAGAGGATGAGATGGCTGGATGGCATCACCGACTCGATGGACATGAGTTTGAGTGTACTCCGGGAGTTGGTGATGGACAGGGAGGCCTGGCCTGCTGTGATTCATGGGGTCGCAGAGAGTTGGACACGACTGAGCGACTGAACTGAACTGAGCAGTTCTCTCAGTGCCTGACTGGGAGGGGGGAATCTCCCCTCAAGATAACTCATTCACACTTGGCTAGAGGCCTCAATTCCTTGCCACATGGGCCTTTCAAAGGTCTGCTTCAGTGTTTTCATGACATAGAGTTGGCTTTCCCCAGAGTGAGTAAGGAAATGGCAACCCACTGCAGTATTCTTGCTGGGAGAATTTCATGGAGAGAGGAACCTGATGGGCTATAATCCATGAGACTGCAAAGAGTCGGACATGACTGAGCAACTAACAGAATCTAAGAGATGACCAGGCAGAAAGTACAGTGTCCTTTATGACCTAATCTGGGAAATCAGTCCCTGTCACTCCCTGCACATTCTGTCTGTTAGCATTCAGTCACCGAGTCTGGGTGGCACTCAAAAGTGAAAATTGCTCAGTCATATCTGACTCTTTGTGACCCCATGGACTATACATTCCACAGAATTCTTCAGGCCACAATACTGGTGTGGGTAACCTTCTTCTTCTCCAGGGTATCTTCCCAACCCAGGGATCGAACTCAGGTCTCCTGCATTTCAGGTGGATTCTTTACCAGTTGAACCACAAGGGAAGTCCATGAATACTGGAATGGGTAGCCTATCCCTTCTTCAGTGGATCTTTCCAATGCAGGAATTGAATCAGGGTCTCTTGCATTGCAGGTGACTGAGCTGAGCTACCAGGGAAGCCCATCTTGGGGACATATTTGAAAACTATTACAAATGGGTTAGACTGTGTGTGTGTGTGTGTGATTTAATGCTTAGAACTAGAAAAGAGACTTGAGACAGCACCATGTCCCAAACCCTCTTTTGACAGATAAGAAAATTGAGATTGAGTTTCAATGATTTCACCAGAACCCATGACTGTTAGTGACAAAGACCCCTATTTATCTGGATCCTAGACTCTGACTTTTTCCCTTTCCAAATACATGAGTTTAAAATATATTTTAATCATTTAAATCTAGTCTTCCTAGGCATTTAGAATAGCATAAAATCTTGCTATATTAGTTTTAAGGCCTAGAAAGCTTGATGACAAGTCTCCATGGTCAGTCAGCAAGGCTAATACAGTCAGAACAGGAAGCGACAAAACATCCCTTCTTGTCTCTTCCATCACCGGAAGACGCGTCCAGTGAGGCCTACCATACAACACATGGTGCTAAGATAACAACCATAAGTCTTAACCTCTTCTGTTGACGCATTTGCTAACTTCATTACTCCAATCGGTAAAATCAGTGACCCCTTCCTCTGTGTTCTCACCTCTCATTCCTTTGTTTCAGGAACCCAAAAACTTCTTATCACCTCTCTTTTCACTTGTCTACTTCTGCCTTCTAGGACTTCGGTTCTGTCCGCTCATCCTGTATTACCAGTGCCTCGCAGGACGATTGGTTCATAATAGTCACAGTGATAACATATAGGAACAACGATAGCATTGTCTTATGAACTTACTGAGTGTATTTGTCATTTAAAAATAGTTGACATTAATCCAGCTCTTAAAAAGAGGCACGTTTTGTTTGTTTTAGGACTTTGTACTATGTGATCACAGGCTCCACAACCTCCTAACCAGACTGCACATTTAAAAGTTGTATGTATGTATTTTGGGCTTCACAAATGGTTCAGTGGTAAATAATCTGCCTGCCAAATGCAGGAGATACAAGAGATGCATGTTTGATCCGTGGGTCGGGAAGATCTCCTGGAGGAGGAAATGGCAACCCACTTCAGTAATTTTGCCTGGATAGTTCATGGATAGAGAAGTCTGGTGGGCTATAGTCCATGGGGTCACAAAGATTTGGACATGACTGAACAAGCATGCACGGACATGATTGTATGTATTTAGCTATAATTTATGTATAATGTGTAAGCTTAAGGTATATAATATATTGATTTGATATTTTCCATTGCAGTATGCTTTCATGGCAAATAGATGAAACAGTGGAAACAGTGGCTGACTTTATTTTTCTGGGCTCCAAAATCACTGCAGATGGTGACTGCAGCCATGAAATTAAAAGACACCTACTCCTTGGAAGGAAAGTTATGAACAACCTAGATAGCATATTAAAAAGCATAGACATTACTTTGCCAACAAAGGTCCGTCTAGTCAAGGCTATGGTTTTTCCAGTGGTCATGTATGGATGTGAGAATTGGACTGTGAAGAAAGCTGATCGCCAAAGAATTGATGCTTTTGAACTGTGGTGTTGGAGAAGACTCTTGAGAGTCCCTTGGACCACAAGGAGATCCAATCAGTCCATTCTAAAGGAGATCAGTCCTGGGTGTTCATTGGAAGGACTGATGCTAAAGCTGAAACTCCGATACTTTGGCCACCTCATGCGACGAGGTGACTCACTGGAAAAGAGTCTGATGCTGGGAGGGATTGGGGGTGGGAGGAGACAGGTACGACAGAGAATGAGATGGCTGGATGACATGACCGACTCGATGGACATGAGTTTGAGTGAACTCCGGGAGTTGGTGATGGACAGGGAGGCCTGGCGTGCTGTGATTCATGCAGTTGCAAAGAGTCGGACACGACTGAGCGAACTGAACTGAACTGAACTGATTGCAGTATGCTTGCCATTGTAGCATTATATAACACTCTGGCTTGTCACATATTATCATTCTTTCAGAGGTGGGAAAAATTAAGATCTAGTCTGTTAGCAAGTTTAAGGTTTATAATACAGTTTTGCTGTCTATCAGACTACATATATTTTTAGAGTTTAGTACAAGTTTTCATATAGAATCAAATAATATTCTTTAAATTAATTTGTTTCTCTGTTTGTGGCACCTCTGGCCCAGTTGAAAGTTACATATATAGCAGGCATCTGACAGTGTCTTCTGATGAATTTCTCTTGTGTAATTGGGAGACACAGTTTGTGCTAGAGAGAAATATGGCACTACTCTTGACCACCACTAGGTGTCATCTGTCAGTTATTCTAGTCTGTTTCCAATACATTTTCACTTGATTTCTTTATTTTTTTCCAAGTTACTTTATTTATTTTTTTATTGGAGGCAAATTACTTTACATTAATATATTGGTTGGTTTTGCCATACATTGACGTGAATCTGCCCCTGGTGTACATGTGTTCCCCCTCTTGAACCCCCCTCCCACCTCCCTCCTCCCCATATCCTTCCTCCAGGTCATCCCTGTGCACCAGCCCCAAGCATCCTGTATCATGCGTCGAACCTGGACTGGTGATTCATTTCACATATGATAATATACATGCTACAATGCCATTCTCTCAAATCATCCCACCTTCACCCTCTCCCACAGAGTCCCAAAGACTGTTCTATACACCTATGTCTCTTTTGCAGTCTCGTATACAGGGTTAAGGTTACCATCCTTCTAAATTCCATATATATGCGTTAGTATGCTGTATTGATGTTTTTCTTTCAGGCTGACTTCACTCTGTATAATAGGCTCCAATTTCATCCACCTCATTAGAACTGACTCAAATGCATTCTTTTTGATGGCTGAAAAATACTCCATTGTGTATATGTACCAATGATTTTTTTAAAAAAAGTATCACTCTCAGGAAAGGATGATAAACGCACAATTAAAATTGTGAGCCAACCTAAATTAACTGAAAAGGTATATGAAAATAATGAGAGATGTTCACATTCTGAAAAGAAAGTTTGTGAATTATTAAAGCTTTTTTTAATGACATATTTTTCCAAGAAATTTCTCCAAATGGCTTTTGCTTTCTCCCTCTCTTAGCCAGTCTCTTTCCTCCCCACAATTATATATTTCTCTATCCATAGAGATAAAGTAAAAGGGTCATCACCATTTAAGCTGAACTGTGTCTATTTCATGTTCTTGGCTTTGAAAATTGTCTTTCATGCTATATGCTTTTCCAGAAATAGAAATAATTGGATACTGCTGTAAAGCACGTCTAAGTATTTTATAAGAGCAAAGGGTGATACATTGACATAAGAGCGGGCTACTTATGGGCAAGTAATGTTCAGTAAGCACCTCAAAGTTATAAGTTTTCCACATTTCACTGAAAATAATTTTAATTTATGGATTTAATATAGGATACCCCAATTTTTCAGAGTCTCACCTAAATGTTTATTGTAACCTCAAAATCTCATTGACTATCTTTGGCAGCAACTCTATTATACCTCCTTCTATTTTAATTTCAGCCCTATAGTCTAATATAAAGATTTTTATTTCTATTAAATCCATAACATTTTCAACTTTTTTTTTTCCTGTTTCTTTACACCTTCCATTTTTAAGATATACTCTTTCAGAATATGGTCTTCCCACTGTGTTGGAAACTCCTGTCAAGTGCTCCTTTTTTAACTTCCAGTCATTAGATTTCTAATGCCAGAAATGTATACCACTAAATCACAAACAGCTTACAGAGACAAGTTAATCATAGAAGTGTATTTGTCATTATCCCTAAAAGCTAATGAATTTAATCAGTCATTTCTAATAATATTTGGATAATATAGAAATCTAAGTTGGTATAGAATGGCTCTAAAGTTGTATTTCATGTATCAGTTCAGTTCAGTTCAGTCGCTCAGTTGTATCTGACTCTTTGTGACCCCATGGACTGCAGCACGCCAGGCCTCCCTGTCCATCACCAACTCCTGGAGCCTACTCAAACTCATGTCCATTGAGTCAGTGATGCCACCCAACCATTTCATCCTCTGTTGTCCCCTTCTCCTCCCTCCTTCAGTCTTTCCCAGCTTCAGGGTCTTTTCAAATGAGTCACCTCTTCACATCAGGTGGCCAAAGTATTGGAGTTTCAGCTTCAACATCAGTCCTTCCAATGAATATTCAGGACGATTTCCTTTAAGATGGACTGGTTGGATCTCCTTGCCATCCGAGGAACTCTCAAGAGTCTTCTCAAACACCATAGTTCAAAAGCCTCAATTCTTTGACACTCAGCTTTATCTATAGTCCAACTCTCACATCCATACATGACTACTGGAAAAACCATAGCCTTGGCTAGACAGACCTTTGTTGGCAAAGTAACATCTCTGCTTTTTAATATGCTGTCTAGGTTGATCATAACTTTTCTTCCAAGGAAAAGCATCTTTTAATTTCATGGCTGCAGTCACCATCTGCAGTTAGTTTGGAACCCCCCAAAATAGTCTGCCACTGTTTCCACTGTTTCCCCATCTATTTGCCATGAAGTGATGGGGCCATATGCCACGATCTTAGTTTTCTGAATGTTGAGCTTTAAGCCAACTTTTTCACTGTCCTCTTTCACTTTCATCAAGAGGCTCTTTAGTTCTTCTTCATTTTTCTGCCATAAGGGTGGTGTCATCTGCATATCTGAGGTTATTGTTATTTCTCCCAGCAATTTTCATGTATATCACTGATCAAATAGAGCCATCATTTACTTAGTAGGTGAAAACTTCTGAATAGCTGCTAGCTAGAGAGCATAATATTCAGATTATTTTAGAAGAACAAAGATTTAGAAATTGCTAAGGAGGTTATCTATTTAAAGTGATATATTTTAAAAAATGAACTAAAAACTCCCAAGAAGCAATGGGTCAAGAAGAGCAAATGAAAGAATGTAGTTCCCATCCTAGGTCCAATATCTCAAAAATGCTTTCAGAGGGTTCGCGCAGTCATAAGAAGCCACAAGAGCTAGGAAGATGAACATAGAAAGAGAGGAAAAGGATGTTATAAGGGTGAGACTGTGAGAGACAGAGACACAGACAGAATAATGATCCATTATAAAAACTCAGGACAACTAAGACAACTTAAAAAAAAAGAAAGCTTACAAAGCGTATTGTGTGTGTGTGCGTATTGGCTTTCATCTTGTTTCTTCAGAGTCTTACACCTCCCTCAGGCAAAGATATTACAAGTTTGCGAGTGAAGAGACTGATGTTGAAAGGAACAAAGACTGTTTTTAATAAGTTACTAAGAAGATTTTTGGAGGAAATTTTTGGTGCCTATGTCTGTTGCCCAATGTTTCCTTTGCATTTGGTGTTGACTTTGATTCTGAAAAACTAAGATGTGAGAAGTTTCCAAAAGAGACTTAGGAAGATTAACAGTGAGTCTTACTTCTAAGACTTTGAACTCAGAGTTTAGGTGTTGAAAATAAAGGTGAAGAAAATGTTAAAATCTGAATCCCTTTTCTGACTACAAATATCACTGGAATCTGGAACATACAGTGTGGCCAGATAGTCAAAAGTGACCTTCAACAGTATCGGGTGGTATGAAAGTCAAAAACAAGGAAAGACCCCGCAGAGAACATTTCCTGGCCAACCTGCTTTTGAGCACTTTTTGAAATAAGGGACACAAGGAGAAGCAGAGAGAAGGATAAGATGCCTATGCTATGACCCCAAATGGATCATCTGATCCAAATTCCAATATTTACAAAGAGGACATGAGTTCACCCAACCAGTTTTTGAAATAAATAACCGTACGCATAAAAATAGCAAGTAGATTTCACAGGATTTCTGAAATGAAAAGAAAATAAAAGATCATCTGATCCAACTTTTGTCTTCCAATGTAATCCTTTTACTGTATCTTTGATAATGAAAACCACGTCTCCACTTGAATATTTCCATTCTGCATTAACTTTCTGTCTTCTGCCAGACTACCAGTTTCTATTTTGAGGCAGCTCCTTTAGTGAACAAGTTTAATCTTGGTTTCTGCTTCTCTTTATAACTATTTGTCCTACCTCCCTTCTCTGGATGCCATTTCCATTTAAGGATTTATACCATGTATAATGCCCTTCCCAAGCTCTTTATTTCCCACACTAAGCACTCTCGAATCGTGCATGCGTTACCGATATATCTTCATTGGTATATTTCTCCCCATCTCTGATTCTTCGGATTCACTTAGTTGAACACGAGAAATGAAAATTAAAAAAAAAAAAAGAGAGAGACTGCTGTTGAGTTAGTAGAAAGCATTAAAGAGTGAAATAATGATACTATGACAAAATTGGTTGAGAAAATCAAAGTGACAACTAGATAGTAAATTATCATGTAAAATTATATTTAGTGTAGATAGCAAGCCACGTCATAGATAATATTAAACCACCATTGGGAAGACTGATCTGACAGATTTGCATCTAGAACCAGGGGTTCAAGAATACACAGAGAGGGCAGTGAACAAGGGCTGTTTGTCCGGACAACCAGAGTGAGGAGAGTGGCTGATGGAGGACACACTGTAAAACCTCCAGTAAATCAGTTTAGAGTCAGGGGTTACTTTTTTTAAATGGTGTGGGGGCATTAAAATTGTACAGAATAGATGTGGAAAATGATTCTGACAGTCGGTTCTTTTTGACAAGGTAAAGGTTTCTTTTTTTCCTACATTTTGTAAATTATACGCATGCATTGAAAAACTCAAAATTAAAAAAAACTCAATGGAAATAGGAAAAATTACCTGGAATCACTCTACCATGAGAAAATCATAGCCACCGTTTGGTGATTATTTTCTTTAGCACATCTCGTTTTGCACACACATGCGCACATAAACGTGAACCCATTATGTTACTCGTTTGGGTCATATCAAACACACTATTTTCTATGAACACTTTAATTTTTCAAACTTTTTAAATGAACATCCCTCTTCCTCTTGTTTTCTATTCTTTTTTCCCCTCTTCCTTAGGCGATCTATGTTATAAACTGCATGTGTAACTTTCCATGTACATTTTCATGCTCAAGCTCATATATACATATGAGAGTTTTATGAAGGTAACATTATATTATATACATGTTTCTGCAACTTGATGTTTTTCTTTTGGCTCCTCCAGTTCACTTGGTGGGACTGTAATCCATTCTTTTTTTGAATGGTTGTATAATATCCCATGGTAGGAGTGTATTATAATCAAACTATTCTCCTACTGAATGATATTTGCTTTGTTTCATCCTTTTGCTATGATAAATGTGAATAATCATCTTTGTATACGTAGCCTTTCTCACTGACACTTTTATTACAGTTTCCCAGGGGTAATTTCCCAGGAGTGGAATTGCTTTCGGACATACACATTTAAAAAATTTTAATAGACACTGCCAGATGGCTTTTCCAAACGCCTGCAACAGTTCACGTTTCCACCGTTTCCCCTGTATCCCTGCCAGTAGTGGATGTTATTACTGTTTCATTTCTAGCAGTGATAGCAGGTATTACTAAAATCTGCATTTTTAAAATTACTAGTAACTGCCTATTCATATCTTTGGTTGTTTTTATTATATCCCTGAGTATTTGGTTTTAAATAAAAGTAATTTAATACATATTTTGCATCATTAGGAATATATGCCATATGTGAAGGAAAATAAAATTGTTAAATATGCTGTTTATAATAATCATTCCATGATTCTCCGATATCATTTAATCTTGAGACAAAAATGGAGAGTCTATCAAAGTCTATCAACATCCCAGAAGCAGGGGCAGACAGCCTTAAGGGAGTGCATTCACTAGTAGAAAACTGATGCTAAAATAGTGTCTGTTCTATGGGATACATATAAGTTTAAATATAATAAGTGTTTGGGTTAGAGGATTTAAAGATAAAAGGAAGCAACTGCACAGGTGGTAGGTGAGTGTGGTTGGACTCAGCATGCCAACACAAAATGCCCAGCTGCTGAGAGGGAGATCCATCGAACATTCTACAGAACTGGTTGGCATGAAGGGTCATTTGCAAAAGCTTAGGTGAGAAAATGCAGACATTCTGATATAGAGAGTGTACATGTGTGCCAGAGGTGTCTTTTTCAAGGCCTGCTTCTACTCACCCCAATTCAAAACCAGCACTTCTCAGTATGCCTCCTGACAGCCTGAATCTCGGGATGATCATCTGACTTCTCAACGCCAAGGAAGTATTGTTTTCCATTACCATGCAGATGGCTATTTGCAAAATAACTGGAATTTGTTTTGGGTCAGATGTTAGGCTGGGTAATCTTTATTTTGAACCTCTTATCAGTTTGTGTGTTAACTGCAAATTCTTACAGATTACTGAATTCATGTATTTTTTATTCAGTCCAAAAGTGAATTTTTCAAAATCAGTTTGACCATCTGACTTCCACAACAGGGATAAAACGCCTTTCATGCCACTTACGGGAGCTCCTTAGGATTCCTTGAACTTCAGTAATTTAAATATATCTAAATGTATTGATTTTATATTCAGTTTGACAGAATTTTAAGAAGGGAAATAAAAGTAAAGCAACTGTGAAAATAAATTGGATTTAAAAAGAAAAACCTCCTTCCTTACATTACATATTTTGACTGTAAGTTTCAAAATGTGCTTTCACATGCAGATCCCCTTGGTGAAGGGTAGAAAACACAGGAACAAGGCATTTAAGGAAATTGTCTGACCTATCGTTAGTGGATCACTAAGCTATACTATGGTCCGTGGGGACACAGAGAGTCAGACAGGACTGAGCGTGCGCGCGCGCGCACACACACACACACACACACACACACACACACACACGAGTTACACTGATACAAGCCTGCCCCCCTACGATGACAGGCTTAAAAATAAAACACAATATGCTAGATATCCAAGAGATTGTAAAATGGATTCTTCCAGCATGAGCTAATATGAGTAGAAACAGACCAGTTGAGAGAAAAGTTTCACTCGATAAGAATAAAGAAGGGAGTTGGGCCAGGTGTTGTTTTTCACCTTAGGCCCGGTGAGGACTCTACCTAAAAAGGCTGCCTTGAGGGGCAAAGTAATACAGCACCCCTAGGGCTGAGGCAAAAGCCGTACCAGTGAGGCAGAGAATATTCAAACCAAAGCTGCTGAGAATCCCATTGTCAGAGGATAATATGTAAAGCAGACTCCAATGCTCGCTTCCTCTGGGACAACAGCTGAGTTGGAAATGACAGCTGATAAATGGGCCTTGGGCTTCCAGGATAAAACCCTTCCTCTAGGACCGGCCCCACTCTCCCACTTCTGGCATCTTGGTCTAGAGGAGTATCAACTGGGAGAACAGGTAACTAAATGGAGTCACGGTTTGGTGTCACCAGCAGGGAGGCCATCTGGAGGTTCAGGAGGTTAAAGGGAAACCTGGCGTGCTGCAGTCCGGGTGGTTGCAAAGACTCAGACATGACTGAGCTACTGAAGAACAACCAATGACTCTGACAATAACTGTGAAGAGTTAACTTGACTGTGAAGTTGGAGGAACAGTTCACACAGGAGTACCTTCACCTCTGCCTCCAGCTGCAAACTTGGGGTCCCTAGGGCCACTTTCACTTCTGACTATTTGGCCACAAATCTGGGGGTCCCCAGGGACTCCCTCAGCTTTGATAATTCATTAGAACAGTGCACAAAACTCAGGAATGTGCCATACCTAAGATTACAGTTCTTGTTTTTTTTTTTAATAACAAAAGGATACAAGTTAGAAGCCCACCAAAGGAAGAGATGCAAAAGGCAGACTTGGAACTGGGAGTTCCAAACGTGAAGGTGCTGTGTGCTCAGGGGCACGTTACTCTTCTGGCATTGGTGAGGTGGCAGTAAACACAGAGTATTGACAACACAGGGAGCTCACCTCACTTTGGGGTCCAGGGAGGATTTTGAATCACGGCTCGTGCAGTATACCTGGATCTCTGGCCCACTCCCTGCTGGAGATCAGGCTGATGTCACCTGGCTCAGAGTTCCAACCTTCTAACCATGGTTGTCTTTCTGGCTTGGCCATCCCAATCCTAACACTGTTGATGTGACCTTGACCATGCTGAGTCATCTGGTTAGTATGAGCTATCAAGTGTGGTCCAGAGGCACACCATGAATATCAAAGATGCTTCAGTCACCTGGGAAATTCCAGGGGACCTTAAAACCCTTGGAATCTCCCAGGGGTGAGTGGGTTGGGGGCTCAAAAGACTAGACCTCTCTTTGCATGTGCGCATGCTCAGTTGCTTCAGTCATTTCTGACTCTGCTATGCTATGAACTGTAGCCCGCCAGGCTCCTCTGTCCATGGGATTCTCCAGGCAAGAATACTGGAGTGGGTTGCCGTACCCTTTTCCAGGGAACCTTCCTAACCCAGGGGGTTGAACCTGCCTCTCCTGCACTGCAGGTGGATTCTTTACCATTTGAGCCACCAGGGAACCCCTAGACTTCTCTTTAAATAAGATTAATTCTTCACTTCACAGATGTTGTTATTTTAAAGCATGTCATCTTGGTACAACACTGCTTTTGTGAAATGTGACTAAAAGTGATTAAGAAATCCAAATAGAGGGAAAGAGCCCAGTGAGAGGATATGAAAAGTCAGTGGGAGGATGGATAGTTGCTTATGATTATTTACTCTTTTCTTGTTTTATTTTGTTTCTTAACTTTCTAAAAATTTATTTTATTGAAGTATAGTTGATTAACAATTTTGTGTTAATTTCTGGTATACAGCAAAGTGATTCAGTTTCATATATATGTTCTTTTTCATATTTTTTCCATTATGGTTTATTAGAGACTATTGGATGTAGTTCCCTGTGCTATACAGTAGGGTCTTGTTTTTCTATCCATTCTATATATAATGGTTTGCATCTGCTAATCCCAAACTCTCGGTCCATCCTTCCCCCAACCCCTTTGTCTTGTCCACCACAAATCTGTTCACTATGTCTGTGAGTCTGTGTCTGTTTCGTACACATTTTAGATTCCACATGTCAGTACTATCCTATGGTATTTATCCTTCTCTTTCTTACTTCACTTAGTATGATAATCTCTAGGTCCTTCCATGTTGCTTCAAATAGCATGATGTCATTCTTTTGTATGGCTGAGTAGTATTCCAGTGTGTGTGTGTGTGTGTGTGTGTATATCGTATCTTCTTTATCTATTTATCTGTTGATGGACATTTAGGTTGTTTTCATGTTTTGGCTATTGTAAATAGTGCTGCTATGAACATAAAGATGAATATATTTTTTATTTTATTGTTTTAAAATTTATTGAAGTGGTTGATTTACAATGTTGTGTTAGTTTCTGGTGTACAGCAAAGTGATGCAGTGAGGCACATATGTGTGTGTGTGCAAATATATACACATATTTTATTTATCATGGTGTTTTGATTACATACTCTTGATTGAGTTCACTCCTAAATACACCTGTTAGTAAGAAAGATGGGCATATTTTGAACCTGGGTTTATACAAAATCAAAGTCCAGTCCCTTTCCATTATGTCCTGTGGTGATACTTCATGGTTTTCTACAGACAGGAAATTACAGTTTCAGTTTGAATACTGAATAAAGTTCTGTGTGCTGCATTTGTCATATCCATGATAGGAAACTTTTTCTAGTACATCTGAATGTTTCATTATGTAAATTCATTATAGGACCTCACTATTGTGAAAACTTTATAAATAATTCATAGGATTTTCTAAACTAGCTAGAAAAATTGGATTAACAATGTTTCAGTTTTAAAAGCTATTTTACTAAAGTAAACTTTAAAAAGAGAATTGTATTAATACTGTGAAGGAGATATGATATTACTTTTGTCACTCTGTTCATAGCCTGAATATCAATATTATAGTATTAAAAACATTGACTAAGTCAGAAAGCCAATTTGCAAAACAGTGCTAAAGAATTATGTTAGCAAATTCATTTTGTCATGTAAGAAAATGATAATAGACTGCTCCCATATGAAAAGTATACTTTGTCTTCATGTAGGGAGAGAGATGAGAAAGGGAAAGATTGCTTTCATTTGATGTTTTCATATTTTGTTTTAGAAAAATCTTTGAGCCATTAATATTCATTTATGTTGGGAAAATTTGAGTGGTTTTTTAATTAGTCACTTTAACACATAATTACCCAACATCATGTTTTCTCCTTTAGAAAAGATTTTGACATTGAAAGTAAAAGTTGTTAAAGTATGAATTTCGTATTACAAAGGAAAATAGATTGGAGTTCTTATGTCTTTTGCTGGCTTATCCAATAATAGGATACTTGAAGCTATGTCTTTAACTGATCCAGGAAAGGCATTTATTTTAAAAAGAAAATCCCAAGTTTATTTTAATCTTCCCCTTTACTGCAGACTTCACCTGCCACTTTGTTTTTCACTTCTCATCTCCTATCCTCAGCCTCTAATTTTACATCAACTCCAGTGACTTCTACCCTCCTCTGTATGTTCCTGTGTAAGAACTGACATTCTTAGGACACTTCCCATTTATCCTCCTTCCTATTTAAAGTATTTACTTCTTCTCATTGGTGCAAATGGATTAAATTATCCATTCCAGATAATCGTGTTTGAATTTTAAGGACTTATTCTCTGAAAATAGTGGACCTCATTGAAATGCTAGAAACTTCATATACTAGTTAAATTTTTAATAGAACAGAATCACTGTTCCTGTGTGGAACATACTTGATTTCCCACTCATCTGAGCATTTCTATGAGACACAAGAGGCAAAGTTTAAAAAGCCGGGCGCTGTCTTGTTTTATAGCTCCATCACTTACTAACTATGAGACCAAGTGAAATTTAAGCTTGTTATGCTTAATAAGTTACCTACCTCACAGGTGTGTAGTAAGGATGAAATGAGATAATGTATGTAAAGTACTTCTCCTGGTGTCTCCCTCACAGTAAATGCTCAAGACATGTAAGCTATTATGATTATCATTATTCATGTTTTATCTAGAAGTATTTGGGAATACTAATGAATAGAACAGAATTCATTCTTACTTTCCAAGTTCAAAAAACACCTTTGTTGGTCTCCTTCAACTTGCCAAGGTTAAATAGATTGGTGCCACTGAAAGAAGCACATGATTTGTGTTTTCTAGTCTGGCAGCCAGGGGTTTGGCTGCAGGGTTTTCTTATTAACTGCAGCAAATTATGCCCTTCATAATAGGATGGGGCTGACTGCTGATTTGGATGCTTGGTGCTCTCTTGCCAGCGTGAAGGGAATCACACTGTTTTCTATCTAGTGAAAGGTAAAATTAGCTTTTGTTTTGGAGCTTGCATTATAAAGAACAGCACAGCTATTCACCCTGCCTCTTATTCCTAGCATATGTTAAACAAGTACTTAAATATCTCTGTTTCTGGTCCCAGTACAATTTTTAGTGTCTGTTCTTTGCCCAGTTCAAATTAATGTAAGAGTCACACAATTAACTTATAATGTAAATAGTGACTAATTATTTTCAGATAAATGTATGTACTGTGCTGACACAAATATAGTCATTGCAAATACCATAAGCTATTTTAGTGACAGATACTCACTCTCTTCCTAATCTCATGGTTGTGAAACAGCTGAATTCCCAGCCTTGTTTGCCTTTACTGAATCAATGTATAATATTCCTAGAAAGGAACTTACACATAAGTTGTTTTCCCCATTTAATTATCCTATAAATGTGATAATGACGGCCTTGAAAAATTGACTTAGAAACATATAAAAAAGAGAAATTTTCCTACTTTTCTGGCATGGACTTGACCATTAAAAATGAGTATAATTGAGGAGTCTGGGGATTAGACATTAGGTTCTTGAGTCATTCTGTAGCCCTGCTACCTGAGAGTATATCCTATTCCTAGTGAGCCCAGTAAAGAATATCTATTGAATATGATGATGCCTTACCATTCAATAGCTATTTTCAAGTTAGTTGACTGATATTTCTCTGACACTGATGAAATTCCTTACCGATAGAGCTCAGAACATGCTGTGACTTCTTCTTGGGAGCTGTGATTATTAGCAGCAGCTGTCTTCAGAGCAGTTGTTAAATATTTCAGCTACTTCCAGAAAATCAGACTAAAACACACTTCACTGTTCTTTAAGTAGTGTAGGCTCTTTCCAGGCCTTCAGGGATATGAAATTTCTTTTTCTGTTGGGACCACACCATTCCAAAAGGAGATTAAAATACAACATATTATGTTATTACATGGCAGGGGTGGGGACAGTTGTTTCTTCCTTAAATAAGAATGTAAACAGAGGAGAAAATGTAAGTAAGTCCATAAAAATAAAACTTTATTTCTGATAGACTGTTCCTAATATAATGAAACACATACAAAATTAATGTTTTGACACCACCGATAAATGGTTTAATTGTGAGAAACCTAATTGTAGCAGTCTATCAAGGCTATGGTTTTTCCAGTGGTCATGTATGGATGTGAGAGTTGGACTGTGAAGAAAGCTGATCGCCGAAGAATTGATGCTTTTGAACTGTGGTGCTGGAGAAGACTCTTGAGAGTCCCTTGGACTGCAAGGAGATGCAACCAGTCCATTCTAAAGGAGATCAATCCTGGATGTTCATTGGAAGGACTGATGCTAAAGCTGAAACTCCAATACTTTGGCCACCTCATGCGACAAGTTGACTCACTGGAAAAGACTCTGATGCTGGGAGGGATTGGGGGCAGGAGGAGAAGGGGACGACAGAGAATGAGATGGCTGGATGGCATCACCGACTCTATGGACATGCGTTTGAGTGAACTCCGGGAGTTGGTGATGGACAGGGAGGCCTGGTGTGCTGTGATTCATGGGGTCGCAAAGAGTCGGACACGACTGAGCGACTGAACTGAACTGAATGGAATATGTTTATAACACCGGGTAGACAAAGCCATTGAGAGGTACATCAGGTTTTCATATCCTTATTTAGAAGGGAAACTTTTAACTCTTCTGCTGACTCTGGTTCCATTCCAGCCCTCAGTAGATTATTGATTTTTAATTTTTTTAAATGCCTTTTTTTTTGCCTTGATATACTGACTCACGAAATTTTGCACTTATCTTTCCCTAAATTGGCCTCTTGGGCTTAAACCCTTACCAATGATTGCATTTTGTGGCAAATCTCATGGTTGCATTTCATTCCCATACCCTGCTCTCCTTACTATTGTGCTAAGAATTTGGACGTAAGATTCAGGTTTCTGGTTTCCTTTTCAAGAGTAAAAGGGATAAAATGGTACTTATGCTAAAGCACCAGGAAGATATTGAGGGAGAAATAATTTGGTGTTCACTATTCATTTATTTTGTGAAGTGAAAGACCAGGTATCTACAACAGAAGCCTCAGAGTCAGAGAGATATGGGTTCTGGCCCCAGCTCTGCTACTCACTACTCCATGACCAGGGCAAGTTATGTAATTCTCCTAGGTCTAACATTCTTCACATGAGAAGGAAATAATCTTTTCAACATTTTAGGATTCCGAGAGAAGTAAATGAGAGATTGTTGTAAAATTCATTACAAAGTACCTACTCAATGAATTACTGTACTTGAAAAAACAAAATGTATCTTCTACTCCTAGCAAATGAAACCCTTACTGATGAAGATATCAAAAATGAACCCCATGGCACTACAATCTCGTAATAATGAATTAGAAAAACTATGCTGAGAATAAAATGGAGGTGGGGCAGAATACACTGTCTTTCACATTGTAGGCTTGTAATGTTTCCCTGTTAAGTGAGTGAATAACAGATGAACTAAGTCTTGCAGTGCTGACTGCTGCTGCTGCTGCTAAGTCACTTCAGTCGTGTCCGGCTCTGTGTGACCCTATAGACGGAAGCCCACCAGGCTCCCCCATCCCTGGGATTCTCCAGGCAAGAACACTGGAGTGGGTTGCCATTTCCTTCTCCAATGTGTGAAAGTGGAAAGTGAAAAGTGAAAGTGAAGTTGTTCAGTCGTGTCCGACCCTTAGCGACCCCACGGACTGCAGCCTACCAGGCTCCTCCATCCATGGGATTTTCTAGGCAATAGTACTGGAGTGGCTTGCCATTGCCTTCTCCGGCAGTGCTGACTCGCTACCCTCAATTTGTCAGAGAAGACTAATGTATTTCAGGCACAGAATTCTGTAAACCAATTGGTGTGCCTTGCTATTTCTGGCAAAATACTTAAAAGTTTTTACTTTACACAAAAATGTCAATTCCCAAAAGTGTCTGTGTAGTTTCTTCAGGCCATGAAGAACACGTTACTGCCCACACTGGCCACTTACTCTACAGCTACAAAGAGAGTGAGGAAACCCCAGGGAAATCCCTTAGGCAGCTGAGAGGGAAGCCAAGGAATAGAACAGCCATAGTTTTCCAAAAGGAATGAAAACAATTTACTTTTTAATTTCAAAATAAGAAAGAAAAGAAATGGCACTATGATTTTTATCTGAACTAACTGTGCAGGTTAATTTTGGTTGTAAGAAGAAATAGGTAAAGATGCAATAAAACTTGAAGACACAACACAACTACCTCCACAGACTCATTTGTCTACATTTTGATTTTCGAAGGAATTTCTTCAGTGAGACTGGATTTGTCTTCACCAAATTTCAGTCCTCCTGTAGAGAACTTCTACTGCCTACCTAATTATCCATTTACTCTCATAATAGGTCTCCTATTTTTGCTCAGTTGAAACAGTTCTTTCATGCTGAACAACCTTTTTTTTTTTAAGTATATGATTTAATTCTATTGGCTTCTAATGTTAGATTTATGTAATATTCCTCATGAACAAAAGCATCACGCTGAAAGGGCAGAAACCATCTAATGAGGATCCTTGAGCTGTAGCAAAACTTCTCCTCACTGCATGCTCTGCTCACTCCCGCCCTCCTTTGCACTCCTCAGGGGTTTCTGCCTCAGCTCCCTCTAAACTATTGGCTTTCATTACTTAAAGGGTCAAAGTGATGCCTCTTCTCATCACCTCCTGAACAGCTTCTGTTCTGTGCTTGAAGCTTTCATTTCTTTGAAGCCTCTGTGTACCATTTCCACTTGACCAACACCACAGGGAGTTGAATTATCAAAGAATCACTCCCTTCTGAGAACTGTTAAAGAAAAACCTCCCATTCTGAGATGAAATAACAGATGCAATGAGTTTCCCATTCACTCTATAGGATACTAAACAATGTCGAATTGAATTCTCTGCTGTGCGAGGTTTGGAGTGGATTTTTTCAGCTGTGGATGGACAGGGCCCATCCAAATAATGCCAGTGGAGGCAAATTTCCCAGTCTCGTGTCATCTCTGGACTCTTCTGAATGCCAGAGTGCCTTCTTTTTCTGCCCAAGACATTCCTGGTCCATTCCCTGTGGTTCATCATCAATACACTCCAGTGCTCCCTGTCAGCAGGGTTAATGTCTTATTAAAAAGGGTTGGAGGATGGGTATGTCTTGTGATGTACCGTACCATTTGTTAAAATAAACAAGTATTGAAACAAATGGCTGCAAAGTGTTGCTTAGGTATTGTTTTTTTTTTTTTTTTTTCTAGTACAGTGACTTATATTTGAATATAGTTTTGAAAAACAAAGAGGAAAAGACACTGATTTGTTCAGGGTTCATTCTATGTCAAGTATTTTTTGTCTCCTTTAATAATCACCACATTCCTGGAAGATAGATGTTTGTAGGTCACGCTTTACAGAAGAGAAAGGGGCTCCAGGGCAGGGAAGAACTTGCCTGGTGTCACATGCTGGAAAGCGTCAATGCATAACTAAGTTTTCTGGACATTCCTCTTCTGTGCTTATTTGGGTGACCCTTCCCTTACACTAACGTCATTCCAGGGGTAGAAAGATAATTCTGTCTTGTAAAATTCAAACATTGTGAAACCAGATTCTTGGTTGAGATCTGCAAATCTGAAAAGATAAGAACATGAAACCTATACATAAGAATGCTGTGCTCATTCTTCTGTTAAGAATAGAATAAAAGTTGAGGACTCAGACCGAAGAGTAAAGTTGATTATGTTCTCAGAACATTTCAGTGCAAATTGGGTTAAATAATGAATGAGAACCAGTTCTTTGGTATTTTCTTAGGAAATATGAGCACCTGTTTAATATTCTGAGATAGTGGTTAAAGTGAGCGTGCACACACACACAGAGTACATTAGAGGGACACATCATATAGAGTGCTGAATCCCCCAGTATCTCCAAACTCCACTCACAGGGAGTGGTAATTATGAATTTGAAGCATAAAGGCTGATGATCTAGATCATGTCCTGGTGCTTCTAGATGACTGACTTTAGAAAAATCATGTGGCATCTTAGCAAGATTTTTCCTTTTAAGTGGAGGTAATATAACTCATAGAAAATGTATGTATATCAAATTGAATGCATGTATTTTTAAGCAATAGAAATCCCAAGTCAAAAAGGAAATTTTATCCTCATAGAATTGAATGTTCCAAGAGCAGTTCTGGCTTGAGATGTGACTTAATCTAGGACTTCATCAAGATCATCAGGATTCGTCTCTAGGATCTGGTTGCTTCTTATCTTGACACAAAACTCAAATATAAAAGTGGGCGTCTGGAAAATATTGACTACAGCAGTTTCAAACTCCAAATCCATATGCCCAGTGGAGAACATGTGAATTTATGCCCCAGAATTTGCACAATGGGTACTGAGGCTTATGCTTATTGAACTGATTTATATTGCATGCATGCGTGCGTGCTAAGTTGCTTCAGTCGTGGACGACTGTTTGTGATCCTATGGATTGTATGTAGACTGCTAGGCTCCTCTGTCCATGAGATTCTCCAGGCAAGAATACTGGAGTGGGTTGCCATGCCTTCCTTGATTTATATCACATGCACGTTAAGTCACTTCAATCATGTCTGACTCTGTGAAACCCTGTGGACTGTAGCTGGCCAGGCTCCACTGTCCTTGGGATTCTCCAGGCAAGAATACTGGAATGGGTTGCCATGCTCTCTGCCAGGGATCTTCCTGACCCAGGGGTCGAACTTGTGTCTTTTTATGTCTCCTGCATTGGCAGTGGGTTCTTTACCACTAGCACCCCCTGGGAAGCTCCTTATATTGCATGCTCATCTCTTAATCAATTGCTGTTGCCAATCAATAAGATAGTCTGAGTGGCTTCAGCCATTACATGCTTAAGAGAAGACTGGGCTGAAGATATACATTTTGGAGCTGTTAGCATGTGGAGGATATTTAAACTTGTCGGCTTAGATAGAATTACCAAGTGTGCATAGATAGAGGAGAGAGGAGGACCAGGGCTGAGCATAACAGTGCTTTGATACTAAGAGGCTGAGAGAGGGAAACCAAAAATGAAAGCAAGTAGGAGCAATCAAATGAGCTATGATAAAAATGAAGAGAATATGTTATTCTGAAAGGTAATTTTTTTTGGAAGAGAATGGTTAATTGTGTCAACCATCAGGGACAGATTAAGCAAGAGTAAGATCAATAACTGAGATGCAAGGAGGAGGTTAAAAATTGATGACATTGATACCAATGATTGAAGTGAAATAGTGGGAGCAAAAGCTTGATTGAAGTGGGTTTATAAGAAAAGAGAGGTAAGAAATTGGAGAAAGGAAGAAGAGAGAAACCTTTCATGGAATATTGCTCCAAAAATGGGCAAAGTAATTAGAGTAATGGGCTTCCCTGGTGGCTCAGACTGTAAAGAATCTGCCTGCAATGCAGGAGACCTGGGTTCAGTTGCTGGGTTGGGAAGATCTCCTGGAGAAGAGAAAGGCAACCCGCTCCAGTATTCTTGCTGGAGAATCCCATGGACACAGGAGCCTATGGGCTACAGTACATGGGGTCACAAAGAGTTGGACAAAACTGAGCGACTAACGCTACCAGTACTACTAATCAGAGTAATAACTGGCAAAGAAAGTGGAATCATAAAAATATTTTTCTAAGATAAGACAGATAAAACTATATTTAGTTGATGGTAAGAACTATTTGGTAAGAGTGTAAAGTTAATGATGAAGAAGAGAGAGGAGGATTGCTGTATTAATGTGATAAAGGAGGTAACAAAAGATGGAGTCTTGCAGAGGAGTTGGCTTTGGGCAGCAGCATGGAAAATTCACCTGTCCCCACTGGAGAGAAGACAGGAAGGGGGCAGGTACTGATGTACAGTTGGTTAGAGGCAGTGGCCGGGATCTGTGGAAGTCTTCCTCTGACTATTTCAGTTTCTTGGTGATCTTATAACCATGAGAATGGGGCAGAAGTTATTGGTAGTTTAGAAAGGGGATAGAAGATGAAATTGTTTCTTGTTTTGTTTTTAGGACAACCATAGGAATGTAAAGGGTGAAGAATATGATTCCTGAGTAGCATTTTAAGGGCCCACTTGCAGTTATTTTTAAGAATTTAAATTGAATCCAGTTGGCTTAGTTGTGTGTTTATCCAAGTCCCTGTTAGCTTCTTGGGTACAGGACTGGAGCTGACAGACTTAGATTTAGTGAGGCTATATTATTAGCCGTATAGATGAGTGGGAATGGCAAGCCACTCCAGTACTCTTGCCTAGAAAATCCCATGGATGGAGGAGCCTGGTGGGCTGCAGTCCGTGGGGTCGCTGAGGGTTGGACACGACTGAGCGACTTCACTTTCACTTTTCACTTTCACACATTGGAGAAGGAAATCACAACCCACTCCAGTGTTCTTGCCTGGAGAATCCCAGGGACGGGGGAGCCTGGTGGGCTTCCGTCTATGGGGTCGCACAGAGTCGGACACGACTGAAGTGACTTAGCAGTAGCAGCAGCAGTAGCAGATGAGTGGGAAAGAGACAAGGGAATCAAGGGAGGAAGAAGAGCAAGGATTTGATGCCATTTCCTTAACTTAAATGATCATCTTCTCTTACTAAAGTTACTGCAACAATCTCTTGAATGACTTTTACCTGCATCCTGCTTCTCTCAAATCCCTTCTCTGCCCTGCAGCAGGAGTGATTTTTCTGAAGAACAAATTTGGGATACTCCTTTACTTAACACCATTTAATGGATCCCCACTGCCCTCAGGATGAAGTCCGATGTTCCTAATGTGTTTTCTGCTATTGCTTTATGATCTGGTATTGCTTATTTTCTTAGGCTCCATTTCTTTCCACTTCTCATTATTCTTGAATTCAACCAGATATTAAAGAACTTTAGTTTTCATGCTCTTTCTAGCCTCTGGAACAATCTTTTCTCATTTCCATACTCTTCTCCTGAGTAGCTCCCATTTGTCTTCCAGATTCAACTAAAGCATAGATTCACCCCCGTGGTTTTCTCTGCAATACCAAGGCTATTGGTGGTTCTCTACTATCATTTGTTTTTACTCATAAGCTTTCTTTTGAAGACTGTTTCTGCCTATTTAAAAATGGAGAAAAAAGAAAACCTAAGAATACAGGTTAATCCTTTCATTTTGTGTTACAGAGTGCATGGTTCTATACCTAGACCCCTCTGTCGATCAGAACTCTATAGCTTCCTCGGAGAACTTTTAATCTTAGGGTGGAGGGGAGATAGATCCAATAAAGAATTATTAAATCATGCAGGAGGTGCAATATTAGACATGCATAATGTAGGTTATAATTCTAGTTTATCACCTGTTGTTCTCATGTGTTTTAATCGAACTGCGGTGTAAACTCTGTGCACAATGTGCTTTTTAGCTTCCTCTGTGTCTTCTCTCATTTCTGCTTAATGTCTAGCACTAGGTTTGTCTCATACTAGGACTTCAATAAAACTAACTGATAGAGGCTTATCTACTGCTTTCTATTTCCTATGAAACAAATATTGTATGGCTATGCCTAGCAAGAAAAGTTAAGTACTTTTTGAATCAGAATGCTTCTAAGCATATTAAAAATTATGAAAATTAATTTGAAAGAAAATTCTTGGACTTGAAGGGAGGAGAAGTAAGAAAAAATTAATGGTACCTAATACTGAGCTATATCCTCCAAAAGTACTTTATTTATACTATCTAATTTAATAGTCACTGTGTTCCAATTCTTTCATTATTGTTATCAATACAACTTTGCAGAAAAGAGTGCTGAAGTACAGAGATTTTAAAGAAACTTTCAGTACCACAGAGCCAAAACATCATGGAGTTGGGATTTGAACCCCAGGGGTTGCACAGAGTCGGATACTACTGAAGCGACTTAGCAGCAGCAGCAGCAACCTAACATAGATACACATGTGTGCGTGCATGTTCAGTTGTGTGACTGAGTATTTGCGACCCTATGGACTGCCAGGTTCCACTGTCCATGGGATTTTTCAGACAAGAATGCTGAAGTGGGTTGCTATTTCCTCCTCCAGGGGATCTTCCCAACCCATGGATCAAACACACATCTCCTGCATTGGCAGGTAGATTTGTTATCATTGAGCTACCTGGGAAGGCCAACATAAAGGCACACATTTAACCAAATTACTATAGTCTTCCCATTGAACTCCTTCAGGTCCCAGGCAATAGACCAAAACACTTTTAAGGCCCTTTTTAATTTTAGATTTACTTTACTTTGAGCAGAAAGATTATTTCTGGTTAGAAGCAGACATTTTCTTGTATTTCGTATACCACTCATTTTTACCACCTGCTTGATATTAAAATAATTATAATGCACATGATCATATTTTCTCACACTTCTTATAAAATTAGAATACTTGAAAACAGGATTTCTCTGGAAGAACTGAAAAGAATAATCAGAAGAAATGAATATTTAATCAATCTGGATAAAATGTAATTGCTGTATTTCCCTCAAATAAAACTCAGTAGTTTGACATACTTTCTGTATCCTGAAGTCTATTACACAGTGATTAATGGTGAGGGCAATTTGTTTTCCATCACGTAGAAGCTGATATTAGATAGCCTGTACTCATAAGCCGACAGGCTGCTTTAAACTTTCCTTTCATAACTGGGCCAGCTCTCGGGGGAACCCAAGCTCCCATATTTGGAGAGAAATCTATGAATTGACTGATACTCACACAAACTGAAAAGGCTTTGGGGAAATCCTTTGAGAAAGTTGATCTTTCCACATGCTACTCACTGAAAGATAAATGAAGACTGTTTTTACAAGATATTTACATTTTTTGGATGAAAGTGTATGTATACACTCACATATTAGATTTTGCTATACTTAGAGTACACTATACTCATACACTTGGTCTTCCTATGGTATGGATTTCAACTTAGTTTCAATTTTCTGCTGTGAGGACAACCCTTCATTACACGTTTTCTTTGTAATATTTATGGCATTTTGGAGAAGGAAATGGCAACCCACTCCAGTGTTCTTGCCTGGAGAATCCCAGGGACAGTGGAGCCTGGTGGGCTGCCGTCTATGGGGTCGCACAGAGTTGGACACGACTGAAGCGACTTAGCAGCAGCAAAGATGTTTTACAATATAGTTTCACACATCCAAGGAGACAGCTACTTTGGACTTGCAGTCAGCTGAAGGGCAAAGGAATAGCTCTATTGCTTTTGAAAAGGAAAAAAGACTGAGAATGTAAGGATGATGAAGATATTTAAGGAACAAATGGCAACTTGACAAGACAAGCTATGGTCAAAGGTGAATGTAAATCAGTGAAAAACTATTACCTTTTGAACGATCAAAAGCATCATTTCTGCTATAAAGTCTTAATCTTATTTAGATAAGGATTGGCCAACGAGCTCAGTGGGGAAATTTGATTTTACTTTGACCCATGGTTGGATGAGTTGCAGAAATATCTTTCAGGACAAGAGATTAAATAAAAACAAATTTAATTCTTCTTCGATGTGGGACGTAAATGTTCCCAGCCACCATCTTTTATCTTACCAAAAACAGTAAAATGCTACTTAAATTAAGAACTATAGTGAATATAAAGGTATTCTGCAGGAGAAAAAAAAAACACTTTTCTGCTCTACTGAATTATTGCGTGAAGTCTTAACCATTATTACTAGTGTTTTCTTTCCTCAGGTGTAGTCTCTTGTATTTTCAGTCTTTAAATTTCTCAGTCACTGTCACAGATGTTGGTGATTATCTGTTAATAGCTATTTCTCTCTTCTTACTAATGGAACTCTTTTTTATGTTTATTTTCTAGTTGTCATTGTCCTCACATGTGAGGAGATGCTTCAGGGAAAGCTGGCCCTTAACCCAGGGCAGAAATCTTGATAACCCAATTATGCTTATTGGATAATTATGGATTGGTTAAGCCAATTTTGGTAATTTCATTGCTTATTGACAATGACTGACTGAGGAGTACCATGTGACCTTATTCAGGTCAATAAAACTGAGTCAAGAAGGCTGAGGAGCACATGGCTAGGGATTCTGAAAAAGATTTTCTAGATCTTAAAACAGCACACAAGAGATCTGTTCCCTCTTTGTTTTGCCTCTGGACATTGCTATTTGTGCATGAATTATACCCATCCTGACACCACAGTTAGAGCTTGCTGACAAAATGAGAAGAGCAGAATGGAAAATAAGCCTTTCAGTACTGATTTGTTTTTCCACAGTAAATCACAACACTTCATCAAAATGATTTGAGATGAGAGCATGGAGAAATAAAACCAACATCTATTGTTACTAGACATAGAAAAGAATTTTCAAGTAGTTTTAAGGAATGAAAGAGGAACTACATAATGGTAGAAAAAGCCAAGTTGATACATTTCATCCTCGTTTCTGGCACGGCATGCCAGCATGCACTTGAACCCCCAGTGTGCACTAGGAGAGTCAGAACCCAGAGACTCAGAAAGCTCACAGTTTTCTTGTGGCAATTCTAATTATTCTCAAAAACATTCTTGCTCTGTTCACAGAATCCCTCCAGGTATTTTTAAGATATAAGTACTTTTACTGAGTAGCTTGTTCCTACTGTTTTTAATAAGTTCCTCTAAATTAGCAAAATAAAACATGTGGAACTCCTTATTGGTCAAGGTCCCATCAGGAAACAAAAAACACACTGGATTTATTTGAGGAGTTTTTAATAAAAGGATCAGTTACAAAAATATCAGCAAAATGTAGGGAAACTGCAAGAGAGTAGACCCTTTAGGCTAGTAACAGGATGCTGTTACCACCCCTAGGTTTAAGGCATACAGCAGTCACTGGAACCCAAAGAGAGAAGGCCACCGGATAAGAGCCGTGACTAATTGCTAGAGGGGTGCAGACAGCCTTCAGTGACCCTGAAGGAAAAAAAGTGAGGGCATAAATAACTTAACCTTGCTTTCTTCCTTCACTCTGATATTTTGCTGGGACCTCCTATTGACAATCCAACCAGAAGCCAGGAGGCAAAGGAGCTTGTTGATCCAGTTCATGGAGGTTAGTCATCTGGGGCACAGTCCAAGATGGAGGGGAGAGTAGGCATACCCACCACAGCCCCTCTTAGGGTGCCTCCTTAGCAAGCCCTGATGATGTAGTCCCGAGTGGACATTTGAACACAGTGTGTATTCTGCCTGAAATGCTCCTTCATTCTCCATTTTTCTAAGTCACAACAACCTGCCTACCCCTAACCCCAGTTCCATCTGGCTAAAGATCTAGTTCAAGACTCAAATCATGTTACCTCCCCTGGGAAGGCAGGAGCTATTGGTGCCTAATTTTGATAACCAGCTGAATCAGTTAGAATTAAAATCATTTGAATAAAACAGAAAACCCAATAAAAGAATAGTTAAAGCACGATAGAAGTTTATTTCTTTCTCATGCAAGTTGAATCTACTTAGGAAAACCCATGAATCTCTGGAAACTGTCTTACAGAAAATGAATGAACTTACCCTATGTACTAGGAGTCAGAGTCCAAGCAGAGGTCGTCTGCAAAGCTTATTATTATCTGCTAACAATTTTAAGATGGAGAGATACTAGTTTCTACAGACTTGTAGAAATATGTAAGAGTTATTAGATAATATTGAAACTGAGTTATTTTATGTTAAAAACAAAATAAAAACAACAGTGGGAAAGAAGGACTTGAGGCACATGGTAATCACATATTTTCCCACTTAAGTCTATACAGAAAGATAGTAAAAGAGGAATCTAATTACATGAACTCTTTAAAAATAACTCTCTCAATATTCCCTCTCCAGTAAGGGTAATTATTGTCCAGTTATATAATTTTCCAATTGCAAGAAATTTTTGAGGAATTGGCATGATGACTATGAAGAGTTTGCTAATGATGGTCAATATTTTCCAACTAAACTTGACACTCGAGCAACAAAGGGGTAGGGACAGCAAACACTGTGTAGTCAAAAATCCACATAAAGATTTTGACTCCCTCCACACTTAACTCCTAAGTACCTAGTGTTGACCAGAATCCATATCAATAACATAAATAGGCGATTAACATATTTTATATATGTCTTTTATAGTGTATTCAGTTCAGTTCAGTTCATTTCAGTCGCTCAGTCGTGTCCGACTCTTTGTGACCCCATGAATCACAGCACGCCAGACCTCCCTGTCCATCACCAACTCCCAGAGTTCACTCAAACTCATGTCCATCAAGTCGGTAATGCCATCCAGCCATGTCATTCTCTGTCGTCCCCTTCTCCTCCTGCACCCAATCCTTCCCAGCATCGGAGTCTCTTCCAGTGAGTCAACTCTTCGCATGAGGTGGCCAAAGTATTGGAGCTTCAGCTTTAGCATCAGTCCTTTCAACCCAGGACTGATCTCATTTAGAATGGACTGATTGGATCTCCTTGCTGTCCAAGGGACTCTCAAGAGTCTTCTCCAGCACCACAGTTCAAAAGCATCAATTCTTTGGCAATCAGCTTTCTTCACAGTCCAACTCTCACATCCATACGTGACCACTGGAAAGACCATAGTCTTGACTAGATGGACCTTTATTGGCAAAGTGATTTCTTTGCTATAATAAAATAAGCTAAAGAAAATAAAATGCTTTAAGGAAAATCATAAGGAAGAAAATATACATTACAGGGCTTATTGTTGTTCAGTTGCTGAGTCATGTCTGACTCTTTGTGACCCTGTAGACTGTAGAATGTCAGGCTCGTCTGTCTTTTTCTGGAGTTTGCTCAAATTCATGTGAATTAGGTCAGTGATGTCATCCAACAATCTCATTCTCTGTCGCCCTCTTGCCCTCAATCTTTCCCAGCATCAGTGTCTTTTCCAATGAGTCAGCTCTTCGCATCAGGTGTCCATTTATTGGAGCTTCAAAATCAGTCCTTTCAACGAATATTTAGGATTGATTTCCTTTAGGACTGACTGGATTGATCTCCTTGCTGCCCAAGGGACTCACAAGAGTCTTCTCAAGCATCACAATTCAAAAGCATCAATTTTCGGTGCTCAGTTTTCTTTATGGTCCAACTCTCACATCCATACATGACTACTAGAAAAACCATAGCTTTGACTATATAGACCTTTGTTGTCAAAGTGATTTCTTTTCTTATTAATATACTATTTAGGTTTGTCATAGCTTTACTTCCAAGGGACAAGCATCTTTTAATTTCATGAATGCAATTACTGTGCACAGTGATTTTGGAGCCCAAGAAAATAAAGTCTGTCACTGTTTTCATTTTCTCCCCTTCTATTTGCCATGAAGTGATGGGACTGGATGCCATGATCTTAGTTTTTTGAAAGTTGAGTTTTAAGCCTGCTTTTTCACTCTCCTCTTTGACCTTCATCAAGAGGTTTTTTAGTTCCTCTTTGCTTTCTACCATTAGGGTGGTGTCATCTGTTTATCTGAAGTTATTGATATTTCTCCCAGCAATCTTGATTCCAGCTTGTGCTTCATCCAGCCCAGCATTTTGTATGATGTATTCTGCATATAATTTAAATAAGCAGGATGACAATATACATCCTGTATATACAATATACAGCCTTGACATACTCATTTCCCAATTTTGAACCAGTTTATTGTTGCATGTCTGGTTCTAACTGTTGCTTCCTGACCTACATACAGATTTCTCAAGAAGCAGGTAAGGTGGTCTGGTATTCCTATCTCTTTAAGATTTTTCCACTGTTTGTTGTGATCCACAGAGTCAAAGACTTTATGAAGCAGAAATAGATGATTTTTTTGGAATTCCCATGCTTTTTCTGATTCAATGGATATTCGCAATTTGATCTCTAGTTCCTATGTGGTTTCTAAATCCAGCTTGTACATCTGGAAGTTCTCAGTTCACGTACTGTAGAAGCCTGGTTTGATAATCATATGTGAAACAAATCACCAGTCCAGGTTCGATGCATGATACAGGATGCTTGGGGCTGGTGCACTGGGATGAACCAGAGGGATGGTATGGGGAGGGAGGTGGGAGGGAGGTTCAAGATGGGGAACACATGTACACCTGGGCTGGATTCATGTCAATGTATGGCAAAACCAATACAATATTGTAAAGTAATTAGCCTCCAATTAAAATAAATAAATTTAAAAAAAACAGAAGCCTGGTTTAAAGGATTTTGAGCATTACCTCTCTAGTAGGTGAAATGAGTGCAATTGTGTGGTAGTTTGAACATTCTTCAGCATTTTCCTTCTTTGGGGTTGGAATGAAAACTGACCCTTTCCGGTCCTGTGGCCACTGCTGAGTTTTCCAAACTTGCTGGCATATTGAGTACAGCACTTTAGCAGCATCGTCTTTTAGGATTTGAAATAGTTCAGCTGGAGTTCCATCACCTCCACTAGCTTTGTTTGTTTTCAGCTGGAGTTCCATCACCTCCACTAGCTTTGTTTGTAGAAATGCTTCCTAAGGTCCATTTGACTTCACATTCCAGAATGTCTGGTTCTAGGTGAGTAACTGCACCATCTTGGTTATCTGGGTCATTAAGACCTCTTTTATACAGTTCCTCTGGTGTATTCTTGCCACCTCTTCTTAATATCTTCTGCAGCTATTAGATCTATACTGTTTCTGTCCTTTATTGTGTCCATCTTTGCATGAAATGTTCCCTTGGTATCTTGAATTTTTTTGAAGAGATCTCTAGTCTTTCTCATTGTTATTTTCCTCTATTTCTTTGCATTTTTCATTGAAGAAGACCTTCTTATCTTTCCTAGCTATTCTTTGGAACTCTGCATTTAGATGGATATATCTTTCCTTTTCTCCTTTGCCTTTGCCTTTCCCTTCTCTTCTTTTCTCAACTATTTGTAAGGCCTCTCCAGACAACCATTTTCCTTGTTACATTTCTTTTTCTTGGGTTGATTTTGGTCACCAATTCCTGTACAATGTTACAAACCTCCATCCATAGTTCTTCAGGCACTCTGTCTACCAGATCTAATCCCTTGAATCTATTTGTCACTTTCACTGTGTAATCATAAGGGATTGATTTAGGTCATACCTGAATGGCCTATTGGTTTTCCCTACTTTCTTCAATTTAAGTCTGAATTTTGCAATAAAGTATTCATGATCTGAGTTGTGGAAAATTCTTAAAGAGATAGGAGTACCAGACCACTTTATATTACGACACTGTACAGTACTTATTGATACTATAAGTTTACATTGTCTGTTTGCAAGATGAGTTATCTGTCAGTATCTATGTCAATATTGTCTTATATGATAGAAAACACTGTAGCTCTTATACATATTACCAATATTAGACATTAAAATTAAAAAGATTATCCAAAAAAAGAAATTGTTATTTGTTTATGGGTATAACTATTCATGCATTGATAACAAAGCCTACTGTATTAATAATTGATATGGTTAGTTCCTGAGGGCCTAGCCAATGCACTAATGAATGAATTTCTATGAATTTTTTTATAGCAGTATTACAGTCATGGGCTACCATGGTAGCTCAGTGGTAAAGAATCTGTTTCCCAATGTAGTAGAAATGGGTTCGATCCCGGGGTCAAGAAGAGCTCCTGTAGAAAGAAATGGCTGTGCACTCCAGTATTCTTGCCTGGGAAATTAGATGGTCAGTGGAGCCCAGCGGGCTATTGTCCATAGGGTCGCAAAAGAGCTGGGAATGACTTAGCAACTACCCAACAACAATAACTTTACAGTCATATTCATAATACAATATTGGAAACATTGTTATACTAAAAGAAAACACTTACCTGTGTTGATAGGTTGTTAACACTGTTTCTTTAATTATGAAAAAGACAGACATGTTGTACAGTAATATAATTCTTTGAAAGCAAAGTTATAAACACTATGTAAACAAGCACATTATTCATGTTATACTAAATAGCACTTTATGCATGTGGAAGTATAGGCTATCCACTTCAATAAAAGTTTAACAAATGATGTTTTATACTGTAACATTAGGCGATGATGATGAGTCATAAACATCTAATATGATTCTAGCCCTACAGTTACTAGATTTTCACACAAAGGTACACACATATGCATAATGCTGCTGCTGCTTCTGAGTCGCTTCAGTCGTGTCCAACTCTGTGTGACCCCATAGATGGCAGCCCACCAGGCTCCGTCATCCCTGGGATTCTCCAGGCAAGAGTACTGGAGTGGGTTGCCATTTCCTTCTCCAATCATGCATAATAGATAAGTTTATTAACTGTGTGGCATTTACTGTTGATTAGCTCCAGCGGCGCAGACGCAAGAGATGCAGGCTCTGGCGGCACAACCGACCAGTCGCAGAAGCATAGCCGAGAAGAGCTACCCCACGTCCAAGGTAAGGTACCGTGGCTGCACTTTGCAAGAACAGCTGTGAAGGGATATTCCACAACCAAGGTAAGAGAAACCCAAATAAGACGGTAGGTATTGCGAGGGGGCAGAGTCACTGAAATCATAGTCACAGAAAACTAGTCGATCTGATCACGTGGACCACAGCCCTGTCTAACTCAATGAAACTAAGCCATGCTGGGTGGGGCCACCCAAGACCGACTGGTCATGGTGGAGAGGTCTGACAGAATGTGGTCCACTGGAGAAGGGAATGGCAAACCCCTTCAGTATACTTGCCTTGAGAACCCCATGAACAGTATCAAAAGGCAAAATGATAGGAGACTGAATGAGGAATTCCCCGGGCCGGTAGGTGTCCAGTATGCTACTGGAGATCAGTGGAGAAATAACTATAGAAGGAATGAAGGGAGGGAGTAAAAGCAAAACAAATACCCAGCTGTGGATGTGACTGGTGACAGAAGCAAGGTCCGATGCTGTAAAGAGCAATATTGCATAGGAACCTGGAATGTTAGGTCCATGAATCAAGACAAATTAGAAGTGGTCAAACGGGAGATGACAAGAGTGAACGTCGACATTCTAGGAATCAGTGAACTAAAATGGACTGGAATGGGTGAATGTAACTCAGATGACCATTATATCTGCTACTGTGGGCAGGAATCCCTTAGAAGAAATGGAGTAGCCAATGGTCAACAAAAGAGTCCGAAATGCAGTACTTGGATGCAATCTTAAAAATGACACAATGATTTCTGTTTGTTTCTAAGGCAAACCATTCAATATTACAGTAATCCAAGGCTATGCTCCAACCAGTAATGTTGAAGAAGCTGAAGTTGAATGGTTTTATGAAGACCTACAAGACCTTTCAGAACTAACACCCAAAAAAGATGTCCTTTTCATTATAGGGGACTGGAATGCAAAAGTAGGAAGTCAAGAAACAACTGGAGTAACAGGCAAATTTGGCCTTGGAGCACGGAATGAAGCAGGGCAAAGGCTAATAGAGTTTTGTCAAGTGAACGCACTGGTCATAGCAAACACCCTCTTCCAACAACACAGGAGGAGACTCTACACATGGACATCACCAGATGGTCAACACTGAAATTAGATTGATTATATTCTTTGCAGCCAAAGATGGAGAAGCTCTATACAGTTAGCAAAAACAAGACCAGGAGCTGACTGTGGCTCAGATCATGAGCTCCTTATTGCCAGATTCAGACTGAAATTGAAGAAAGTAGGGAAAGCCACTAGACCTTTCAGATATGATCTAAATCAAATCCCTTATGATTATACAGTGGAAGTAAGAAATAGATTTAAGGGACTAGATCTAATAGATAGAGTGCCTGATGAACTATGGACGGAGGTTCGTGTCATTCTACAGGAGACAGGGACCAAGACCATCCCCATGGAAAAGAAATGCAAAAAAACAAAATGGCTGTCTGAGGAGGCCTTACAAATAGCTGTGAAAAGAAGAGAGGTGAAAAGCAAAGGAGAAAAGGAAAGATATAAGCATCTGACTGCAGAGTTCCAAAGAATAGCAAGGAGAGATAAGAAAGCCTTTCTCAGCCATCAATGCAAAGAAATAGAGGAAAACAACAGAATAGGAAATATAAGAGATCTCTTCAAGAAAATTAGAGATTCCAAGGGAACATTTCATGCAAAGATGGGCTCGAAAAAGGACAGAAATGCTATGGACCTAACAGAAGCAGAAGATATTAAGAGGTGGCAAGATGGGAATCCCAGACCACCTGACCTGCCTCTTGAGAAACCTGTATGCAGGTCAGGAAGCAACTGTTAGAACTGTACATGGAACAACAGACTGGTTCCAAATAGGAAAAGGTGTACGTCAAGGTTGTATAATGTCACCTTGCTTATTTAACTTATATGCAGAGTACATCATGAGGAACGCTGGGCTGGAAGAAGCACAAGCTGGAATCAAGATTGCTGGGAGAAATATCAATAACCTTAGATATGCAGATGACACTACCCTTATGGCAGAAAGTGAAGAGGAACTCAAAAGCCTCTTGATGAAAGTGAAAGAGGAGAGTGAAAAGGTTGGCTTGAAGCTCAACATTCAGAAAACGAAGATCATGGCATCTGGTCCCATCACTTCTTGGGAAATAGATGGAAAAACAGTGAAAACAGTGTCAGACTTTATTTTTTTGGGCTCCAAAATCACTGCAGATGCTGATTGCAGCCATGAAATTAAAAGACGCTTGCTCCTTGGAAGGAAAGTTATGACCAACCTTGATAGTATATTAAAAAGCAGAGACATTACTTTGCCAACCAAGGTCCGTCTAGTCAAGGCAATGGTCATGTATGGATGTGAGAGTTGGACTGTGAAGAAGGCTGATCGCCGAAGAATCGATGCTTTTGAACTATGGTGTTGGAGAAGACTCTTGAGAGTCCCTTATACTGCAAGGAGATCCAAACAGTCCATTCTAAAGGAGATCGATCCTGGATGTTCATTGGAGGGACTGATGCTAAGGTTGAAACTGCAATACTTTGGCCACCTCATGTGACGAGTTGACTCACTGGAAAAGACTGTGATGCTGGGAAAGGTTGGGGGCGGGAGGAGAAGGGGACGACGGAGAATGAGATGGCTGGATGGCATCACCGACTCTGTGGACATGAGTTTGAGTGTACTCCGGGGGTTGGTGATGGACAGGGAGGCCTGGCGTGCTGTGATTCATGGGGTCGCGGAGAGTCGGACACGACTGAGCGACTGAACTGAACTGAACTGAACTGATCATCATACATAGTTACAATATTTTTCTTGTGAAGAGAACTTTTAAGATTAAGTCTCTTCAGTCCAGTTCAGTCAGCAGCTTTCAAATATGCAATAGAGTATTATTACCTACAGTTACCATGCTCTACATTACATCCCATGATATCCTTATTTTATAATTAAAATTTTGTATTTTCAACCCCATTTTGCCCACTCACCACCCCACCTCTGGCGAGTACTAATGTGTTATCCATATCTGTGAATCTATGCACTTGGTTTTTGTTTTAATTCTACATGTAAGTGAGATCATACAGTATTTGTCTTTGTCTGTCGAACTTATTTCCCTTGGCGTAGTACCTTCAAAATCCATCCACACTGTTGCAAATGGCAAGATATCCCTGTGGTTTTATGGTTGAAAATCTTCCATTCTGTGTGTATGTGTATATACCACATTTTCCTTATTCATTCATTTATCAGTGGATACTTAGGTTCTTTCCATATCTTTGCTATTATAAAGAAGGCTGCAATCAATATGGAAGGCCACATATTAATATCTTTTCAAAGCAGTGTTTTTATTTTCTTTTAATAAATGTTCACAAGTGGGTTGCTGAATCCTATGATAATTATTTTAAATGTTTAAATAAATTTTCATACTGTTCCTAGTGGCTGCACTAACTTACCTTCCCATCAATAGTACCTGAGGGTTCCATTTTCTCCACATCCTCACCAACAGATATTTGTTATATTTTTGATAATGCCCGTTCTAATAGATGTGAGGAGTTATTTCATTGTGGTTTTGATTTGCATTTCTCTGATGAAGAGTGATGCTGAATACCTTTTCATGTACCTGTTGGTCATCTACATGTCTTCTTTGAAAGAAAATGTCTATTCAGAGCCTCTGTCCAGTTTTTCACTGGATTGTTTGTGTCTTTTGCTATTGAGTTGTATGAGTCTTTGGATATGCATTGCTTATAATATATGTAATTTGCAAATAATTTGTCCTGTTTCGTAGGTTGCCTTTTCATTTTGTTGTTGGTTTCCTTTGTTATGTAGTTGTAGTTCCATTTGTTTATTTTGATTTTATTGTCTTTGCTTTTTGGTGTCAAATCCAAAAAATCTTTGCCAAGACTGATATCAAGGAACTTACTGCATATGTTTTCTTCTAGGAGTTTTATGGTCTCGGGCCTTATATTCAAGTCTTTATTCCTTTTTAAGTTAATTTTTTTGTGTGTCGTGTAAGAGAATAGTCTATTGAAGCTTTCATGAGCTCTCTCACTCGATCTAGTTCTTGCTCCTCCTCTAATTCTAATTTCTCTCTTGCTTTCCCTGTTCCCTCAATCTCAGATGTCTCCTATGCCTCATATTTTGCACTATACAACATTTTGTATTAATTTATAGAAAGATAGAAATCTAGTTTCTGGAAGAAAATAACTTGAACTATCAGCAGAAAAGAGGTTCAGTATTTAAACACTGTTCACACGTGAATGCCAACTTTACTACCTTATAAGAGTTCAAGGAAAAAGGAAGGGAGGGAGGGAAAGAGGCAGGGAAATATGGAAGAGTGACTGGAAAAGGAGAGACTGAACTGATTCTGAAGATCCTGTGGCATTTAAGATCCTACGACAGAAGTTTAACTTTTTTCAAGACATTTTAAAAATCAGTAAAGTGATCATTTTAGAAAGAAATGTAATGTTGCCTTGTTACACTTAGAAATATACTCAATAAAATTCTGAAGAATTTTATTCAGTGGGCAGAGACTCAAGCACACTAAGCCTATCTATTAAGTGTAAAGAGAAGAGGTGAGACTAGCATTCTAACTATACATTTTAGTGCATTTGATGCCACAATGGAAAAATATATCTCTACACATTCATACACTGTTCTCAGGCTGGCTTAATAGACCTGAATTTAAATTACACTTGGCTGTGTAGGAGTTTGCTACAGGTGTTCTGGAAAGGAAATATCCTTCTGGTTTGAATGTTAACTCAAAAATACAAAGCCCCAGGTTTGCTTTCATATGTCACAGTGAAAATCAGCTAGAAACAGTTTTATCTGTCCTTGAAAAAAAATGTTTTAAAATTGGCTCTAAAGTCTCTTCTTCCAGATGGGCAGCCTTAAGCAGGCCCTGCTGAGATGGCATATTAAAGACCTACATATGCTTTCAGTCTACACATGGATCCCTCAGGTTGACAATAAATATTTAAAGAGTTGCTGGTGTGTCACGAAAACAAAACTGCACCTTGTGTCTATGTGGGATGGTTTATAAATAAATCTGCATTCTACTTTTTCCTGTCTAGTCATTTTTCTTTAAAGGTGCTAAACCCAGCTGCATTTTCAAAGGCTCACCAGTATGCTGAGCCACATGGCTGAGTTATATGGTCATCAGAAGCTACAAATAGGTGACACCTGGACTCATACATATGTTCTGTGGGTGCTGCCATTATACACATTCCTGTTTCCCATAGAAAACATTTCTCTCCCTTGGAGACCCAGATGATACAACTCACCCAGCAGTAAGACTATAACTACATTCATTCACTCATGTGCAAACATTGTTCTAGGCACTGCTAAGTGCTGGGGTTACAAACATGAAAATGGCAAACACAGTAATAATAATATGAACAGTTAAAGAACCACAGCTGTTCATTGAGCAGCTACTTTAACGCAGCGGAGAATTTTACATCATTTAGTCTTCTCCAAAATTCTTTGAGGTGGATATAACCTCCTTTTTTATAGATATGAAATCTTATAGGCCCAAAGGCAATGTTTTTATTGTCACATTCAAGGGTAGCTTATCTGGTAAAGAATTCGCCTGCAATGCAGAAGACCCTGGTTCGATTTCTAGGTCAGGAAGTTCCGCTGGTTAAGGGATAGGCTACCCACTCCAGTATTCTTGGGCTTCCCTGGTAGCTCAGATGATAAAGAACCTGCCTCCAATGTGGGAGACCTGGGTTTGGGAAGATCCTCTGGAGAAGGGCATGGCAACCTACTTCAGTATTCTTGCTTGGAGAATCCCCATGGACAGAGGTTTCTGGCAGGCTACAGTCCATGGGGTCACAAAGAGTTGGACATGATTGAGCGACTAAGCATAGCACAGAATGATAAACTATAGATCTAAGATAGAACCTTCAAAGCAAGATGTACTATATTTTTTCAAAATTAATTTTGTATAAGTCACATAGATTGGCTTTAAGGAAGGCCACTTGCACCAAAGATGAATTGGCACCCTATTGGATTGTGACAAACTGACCCAAAGAGGCCCTGTCTTACAGGAGAAAGACGACTGGTATGTACAAAAAATAGGAGAAGGCAGAGGAGAGAGGCCAAAGGGATGCTTCAAGTCTAAGTGCACAATGAAAGGTACAGAGTAATATGGAGAAGGCACTGGCAACCCACTCCAGCACTCTTGCCTGGAAAATCCCATGGATGAAGGAGCCTGGTAGGCCACAGTCCATGGGGTTGCCCAGAGTCAGACACGACTGAGTGACTTCACTTTCACTTTTCTCTGTTAGAATCTTTTTTTGAAATTTTCAATTTCCAGAATTACCAACGACGTCCTTTATAAAAGGTATTCAGGATAACAGCAGGAAGACTTACTACTGTTTATTGAATGCTAACTTTGAACTAGGAATGATAGTGAGTGTTTATATACTTTATTTGACTCAATCCTGCCTGTGAGATGTCTATTATTTCTCTCATTGTTTATTGATGTTTATTGATATTTAACGAGATGAAATGGCTTCCTTAAGTTCTTATGGTTTATAAATGCAAAACCAAAATTTGAATCCAATCAGAGATTGTCACTGCTACTCCTACTTCTTCCAACAATGATACAAACTATTTTTAATCTAATTTTATTTAATTGGCGAATAGATAATTGGCACAGAAATGTATTCAACTTGTTTTAACATTGAGGTAAACTGCATTGGTTTCCAATTATGACACAATGATTCCATCTTGTGTATATTGTGAAATTATCATAACAGATCTAATTAATATCTGTGATTGTGTGTGTGTGTGTGTTAAGTCACTTCAGTTATGTCTGACTCTTTGCAACCCCATGGACTGTAGCCCACCAGTCTCCTCTGTCCATAGGATTCTCCAGGCAAGAATACTGGAGTGGGTTGCTGTGCCCTCCTCCAAGGGATCTTCCCAATCCAGGGATCAAACTTGCATCTCCTGCATTACAGGCAGATTGTTTACCGCTGAGCCACCAGGGAAGTCCATCTGTGACCATACTTAGTTACAGTATTTTTTTCTTGTGATGAGAAACTTTTAAGATTTACTCTAACTTTCAAATATGCAAGAGTATTTTAACTGTGGCCACCATACTGTATATTCCAATCATTGCATTTATTTTCTAATTTGAAGTCTGTACCTTTGGACCCACTTTACCCATTTCAAACACCCCCTACCCCCTGCCACTGACAATTAACAGTCTGTTCTCTTACCTAGAAGCTTAACTTTTGTTCGAGTCCACATATACGTGAGGTCTTATGGTATTTGTCTATCTCTGTCTGATTTATTTCAGTTAGCATAATGCCCTTAAGTTCCAGCTGTATTTTCACAAATGGCAAGATTTCCTTTTTTTTATGGCTGAATAATATTCCATTGTGTATACATACCATATTTTCTTTATGCATTCATCCATCAATGGACACTTAAGTTATTTCCATGTCTGGACTACTATAAATAATGCTGCCATGAATATGGGGTGCATATATCTTTTCAAGTTAGTGTTTTTGTTTTCTTTGGATAAATACCCAGAGGTGGGATTGCTGAATCAGGTGGTAGTTCTATTTTTAATTTTTTGAGGAACTTCTATACTATTCCACAGTAGCTACACCAATTTACATTCACACCAATAGTGCACAAAAGCTCCCTTTTGTCCACATCCTCACCAACTCTAGTTATTTGTCTTTTTGATAATGGCCATTCTAACATATGATATCTCATTGTGGTTTTGAATTGCATTCCCCTGTTGATAAGTGAAACTGAATACCTTTTCATGTACTTATTCGCTATCCATATGTCTTCTTTGAAGAAGTACTTGTTAAGATCCTCTGCCCAGTTTTAAATCAGTTCGTTTTTTTGTTATTCAGTTGTATGGCTTTTTATGTATTTTAGATATTGACTCCTTAATCAGATATATGACTTGCAAATATTTTCTCCCAAACAGTAGATTTCCTCTTTTAATCTGTTGATATTTCCTTTGCTGTACAGACTTTCTAGTTTGGTATGGTCTCATTTGTTTATTTAATTATTTATTTATTGCCTTTTGTTGCCTTTGCTTTTGGTAGTGAATCCAAAAATATTATCACCAAGACTGATGTCAAGGTGTTTACTGCCTATGTTTTCTTCTAGGAGTTTTATGGTTTTAAGTATTACATTTAAGTCTTTAATCTAACTTGGGTTAATTTTTTATTTGGTGTAAAATAATGGTTCAGTTTCATTCTTCTGCATCTTGTCCAGTTTTCCCAGTGCCACTTATTGAAGATTGTATGTTCCCTGTTGTATTTACTTAGTCTCTCTATTGTAAATTGACAATGTGTGCCTGACTTTATTTCTGGGCTCTCTACTCTGTTCCTTTGATCTATGTTTCTGTTTTGGGGCAAACGTGCTATTTTGATTACTGTAGCTTTGTAAGAGAGTTTGAAATCACAGAGCATGATGTCTTCTATTCTACTTTTTACTAATCTGCATGCCCCTGAGACAGCAGCTTTAGACATGCTAAATAGGACACTAATACAGAAAAAAATTGTGTTTACCCAGTTATAATAGTAAATGATACATAATTGAATACTTACTACATAAATAACATTGAGATCTTTTATTTAATCCTGACAAAAAGCCCATAATATAACAATTTCAATGTTTTTCTAACTTGACAATTGGGAAACTAGGAGATACTCATTTATTTATTCCATCGATATATCAGTTTCCATAGATACATCAGTTGTCTATTGCACTGTAACAAATTACCACAAATTTAGCAGCTTAGAACAGCACACATTTATTATCTAAGTTTCAGCAATCCAGATATGAGTTAGCTGAGTCCTTTGCTGTAAGGTCTCACAGGCTGCAGACCAGGTGTCAACCAGGGTCAGAGTCTAATCCAATACTCAAATGAGGAAGGGTCCACTCACCAGCTCTAATGAATATTGACAAGGTTTAGTTCTTCTGGGCTGTTGGATTGAGGGTTGCTTTCTGAACATTGGGCAGAGCTCCTTTCAGTTTCTTGGCATGAGGGATTATCCATATAGCTTCATCAAAGCCAGCAAAAGAGACTACTGACAAGACAGAAGTTACTCTCTTATGTAACCTGATGACAGAAATGCCATTCCATTACTTTTCTAGTATTGGTTATGTGCAAATTGCTAGGTTAGCCCACACAGAAGAGGCTTAAATATCAGGTAGCAGAGATCATTGAGATGCATCATAGAGTCTGCCCAACACACACACAAATAGTCTTGAGCACCTACTATGTGCTCAAGAAACTCATGTTCTAGAGGAGTTTAATTAAGCAAATAGCTGAAGGTGAAAAATTAAATAATTGAGAAAGTTAGTCTGATTCTAAAGCAATCAGAAAAAGGAAATCATTTGGGTGGACGTTTAAACAGTATCTAAGAGTTCTCTCATAAATAATCTATTATACAGTACCTCTGAAGCCAGTGATAAGCTAAAACATCGCATTAAAAGTTGAGATGTCATTTACATGTACTATTAGGCAACAGTGACTGTCCTATTTCAGTATGTAGGGCACCTGTCATAGGTTTAGATATGTTTTGCTCAGGAGAGTGGAATGTGTTCCATCATTCTAAGCTGATGAATATAAAATTATTTATTTGCAGTTATCAATATGTTTTCTTTTTAAAAATTACTTAATGATTTTTTAGTATGATATAGCTGATTTACAATATTAGTTTCAGATGTATAGCATAGTGATTCTAATATATAATAGGTTATATTCTGTTTAAAGTTACAGTGAAATATTGACTGTATTCCCAGTGCAATAAAATATACCCTTGTAGCTTATTTGTTTTAAACTTAGTAGTTTATTCCTTTTAGTCCCTTACTCATTCTTGCCCCTCTCCTGTTTCCTCACCTGCTGCTGCCGCTGCTAAGTCACTTCAGTCGTGGCCAACTCTGTGTGACCCCATAGACGGGGTCTAAGCCACACCTGCTAATAACCACTAATTTGTTCTCCATATCTGTGAATCTCTTTCTGTTTTTATTATATTTACATGTTTATTTTATTTTCTAGATTCCACATGTAAGATATTTGTATCTAGGTTCACTCATTACTTATTCACTTAAATATTGCTTATCACACTAATATTACCAGGATTTTAAAACTTTTCCAACCTGAGAAGTAAAATGCAGTATGTTTTTCTTTAATGTAAGCATCTTGAATGAGAGCAGGGACTGAAATTTTATTTCACTCACTACTGTATCGTTAGATCTGAGAACAACTCCTGGCATGTATAGCTGCTTAAGTTTTGTTAAATAGATGAATAAACAATTGAATTAAAATAATAATAAGCCTAAACTATAATATTTCATAAAATTTGTTCTGTATTAATAAATATAAACTACATCATCAGGATTTTTCCTATATGCATACTCTCCTATTGTATCGTAGACTATTCAACCTACCCATATTTATGTTTTCTTACCCTGAATTATCCAGATTATAAATAATAGGGTAGCAATTGTATTATACATAAATGTCACACAAACACACACCTATGTATTTAGCATAATTTTCTAGAAATGATATTGTTAATTCAGATTATGCTGATTCAAGCAGAGTAATATATTCTATAAAAATATCTCCCAGAAATATAGTCCCAATTTATATTCCTTCTAACAGAATATGAAATTATTTTTTCATATCCCTGGTAATACCTAATATTACCAGGGTTTTAAAACTTTTCCAACCTGAGAAGTAAAATGCAGTATGTTTTTCTTTAAAATGTTCATATCCTCAGTTATAAATGAATTTGTACATACTACATTTTTAAGTTAACATTTTATATATTGATTGGCTCATTGTTTTGTCTTTAAATTGCTTGCCAGATGAATTTCAAAATATACTTCAGTTTTTTATGTACATTTATATTTCATGGTAATTTTTATTTCAATAAAAATTTTTAATCTGTTTAATCGCATTCATATTTCTAATCAACAAAAAGTTCATCTTAAGCAGCTTAAAGTTAAACTCATAAATGGGATCATGTGTGCTGATCAAATGTGCTTGGGAACTCAAGTTCAAGATGACGTTAGTTACATTTTTAATGTTAGTATATTTTTCTACTATAACCACCTAGGGCATTAAAAGAGCTATGTCAGCATTTCTCAATATTTTCTATGCTAAGTCATTAAGACTACAAAACTAATTTTAGAATGTCAAGTTGAAACTTTAGGGGTAAATGAAGTAATATTGACCCAGTTGTAAGTATACCAACTCATTACATTAACTTGGTGCCCTTATTTCACTAGAGGCTTGGCTAATCAGCTCACTCCTTTATACTTCTAATGTTTAGATTCCCCCTTTGCTAGTTAAAATCATATTGTTATATAATATTATGACTTTTAAAAACTTTAGGGATCACTTCTTGCTTTCATTTCTCAAATGACATTAACAACTTACATAACTTGAGTATCTTGATCAAGATTGTTCTGCAGGGAGATTAAAAACTAGTTCTTTTGATTTTCACACCATATTATGCTTACCCTCCATGAATCACCTTAGAACTATTTGCCAATTTAATTTCACCCAACTCTGTTTTCTGGAAAAAACAAGAGTAAAATTCTCTGGAGAGGTTGAGAAATTAAGGGATAATTCTAAAAGGAACGTGTTTCTTTGTTGATTGTAGTCCAGAATAGGGCTTCTCAGTTGCTCTGTTTTCACTCTAGGAAAGAAGAGTCTCTGTATGGGAAAGAAGCAGGAATATAATTCGCATTTTTTAAAAAGTCCATCATAAAATAGGGATATTATAAATTAATCCAAATTTCCAAAGCCCTGTAAACAACACTAGGCCTCAGTATTATAATACAGGTGACTCAAGATATGTCAGAGAAAGGAAGGAACAGAATGTAGCTGATGAGGATGAAAGCAAGCATGAGTCAGGTGCAAAAGCAGGGGTCAGGGGAAGATCAAACTGAACAGAAACTGGCAATGGAGTCAAAGATCAGAAAGTCAAGCTGGATTTTAAAAATGTCTTAGAAAGGCTGTCTGATCACCTGGATGGGGAATTTGGACTTCACTGTCTTTTTAAAATAGTCAAAAGGTGAATGCCTTGGGGAGATGCTCGGCCCTGGCAATCCCATTTTTATCAATTGGGATCAACCTCAGTCATTCAGATACCAGTGAACTAATCTTGTCCCAATTTCATGGCTATTTCATGGGCTTTGGAGTCAGAAAAATTCAGATTCAAACCTCATATTAACTATGTAACAATGGACAATTTGGCTAAGCATTTGAAGCTGTATATGTATAAAGTTTAGTTCAGTTCAGTTCAGCTGCTCAGTTGTGTCCGACTCTTTGCAACCCCTTGGACTCCAGCACTCCAGGTTTCCCTGTTGTTCACCAACTACTGGACCTAGCTCAAACTCATGTCCGTCGAGTCAGTGATACTGTTCACCCATCTCATCCTCTGCTATCCCCTTCCCTCCTGCCTTCAATCTTTCCACTGCATCAGGGTCTTTTCTAATGAGTCAGCTTTTCTAATCAGGTGGCCAAAGTATTGGAGCTTCAGCATCCAATGAAGTCAGTCCTTCCAAAGAATATTCAAGACTGATTTGCTTTATGATTGATTGGTTTGATCTTGCAGTCCAAGGGAATCTCAAGAGTCTCCTCCAACACCACAGTCCAAAAGCATCAATTCTTCAGTGATCAGCCTTCTTTATGGTCCAAATCTCACATCCGTATGTGACTCCCGGAAAAACCCTAGTTTTGGCTAGATGGAAATTTGTCAACAAAGTAATGTATCTGCTTTTTAATAGGATATTTAGGTTGGTCATAACCAGATGCTCAATACCGAAATCAGATTGATTATGTTCTTTGCAGCCAAAGACGGAGAAGCTCTATATAGTCAGCAAAAACAAGACCGGGAGCTGACTGTGGCTTAGATCATGAACTTCTTATTGCCAAATTCAGACTTAAATTGAAGAAAGTAGGGAAAACCACTAGACCATTCAGTTATGACCTAAATCAAAACCCATACGATTATACAGTGGAAGTGACAAATATATCCAAGGGATTAGATCGGATAGAGTGCCTAAAAAATCTATGGACAGATTTTCGTGATACTCTACAAGAGGCAGGGAGCAAGATCATCCCCATGAAAAAGAAATGCAAAAAGGTAAAATGGTTGTCTGAGGAGGCCTTACAAATAGCTGAGAAAAGAAGAGAAGATAAAGGCAAAAGAGAAAAGGAAAGGTATACCGATTTGAATGCAGAATTTCAAAGAATAGCAAGGAGAGATAAGAAAGCCTTCTTCAGTGATCAATGCAAAGAAATAGAGGAAAAAATAGAATGGGAAAGACTAGAGATCACTTCAAGAAAATTAGAGATACCAAGGGAACATTTCATGCAAAGATGGGCACAAAAAAGTACAGAAAAGGTATGGATCTAACAGAAGCAGAAAATATTAAGAAGAGGTGGCAAGAATACACAGAAGAACTGTACAAAAAAGATCTTCATGACCCAGATAACCACAATGGTGTGATCACTCACCTAGAACCAGACATCCTGGAATATGAAGTCAAGTGGGCCTTAGGAAGCATCACTAAGAACAAACCTAGTGATGAAATTCCAGTTGAGCTATTTCAAATCGTAAAAGATGATGCTGTGAAAGTGGCTCACTCAATATGCCTGCAAATTTGGAACTCAGCTGTGGCCACAGGACTGGAAAAGGCCAGTTTTCATTCCAATCCCAAAGAAAGGCAATGCCAAAGAATGTTCAATCTACTGCACAATTGCACTCATCTCACATGCTAGTAAAACAATGCTCAAAATTCTCCAAGTTAGGCTTCAACAGTACATGAACTGTGAAGTTCCAGATGTTCAAGCTGGATTTAGAAAAAGCAGAGGAACCAGAGATTAAATTGCCAACATCCACTGGATCATCAAAAAAGCAAGAGAATACCAGAGACATCTATTTCTGCTTCATTGACTATGCCAAAACCTTTGACTGTGTGGATCACAACAAACTGGAAAATTCTGAAAGAGATGGGAATACCAGACCACCTGACCTGCTTCCTGAGAAATCTTTATGGAGGTTGGGAAGCAACAGTTAGAACTGGACATGGAACAACAGACTGGTTCCAAATAGGAAAAGGAGTACATCAAGGCCGTATGTTGTCACCCTGCTTATTTAACTTCTATGCAGAGTATATCATGAGGAATGCTGGGCTGGAAGAAGCTCAAGCTGGAGTCAAAACTGCCAGGAGAAATATCAATAACTTCAGATATGCAGGTGATACCACCCTTATGGCAGAAAGCGAGGAAGAACTGAAGAGCCTCTTGATGAAAGTGAAAGAGGAGAAAAAATTGGCTTAAAATTCAACATTCAGAAAACGAAGTTCATGGCATCCGGTCCCATCACTTCATGGAAAATATATGGGTAAACAATGAAAACAGTGACAGACCTTTTTTTTTTTTTTTTTTGCAGTGTGGGCGGGGGGGGGGGGCTCCAAAATCACTGCAGATGGTGACTGCAGCCACGAAATTAAAAGACACTTGTTTCTTGGAAGAAAAGCAATGACCAACCTAGACAGCATATTAAAAAGCAGAGACATTACTTTGCCAACAAAGTCCGTCTAGTCAAAGCTATGGTTTTTCCAGTAGTCACGTATAGATGTGAGAGTTGGACTGTTAAGAGGGCTGAGCGCTGAAGAATTGATGCTTTTGAACTGTGATGTTGGAGAAGATTTTTGAGAGTCCCTTGGACTGCAAGGAGATCCAACCAGTCCATCCTAAAGGAAATCAGTCCTGAATATTCATTTGGAGGACTGATGCTAAAGCTGAAACTCCAATAATTTGGCTGCCTGATGTGAAGAACTGACTCATTGGAAAAGACCCTGATGCTGGGAAAGATTGAAAGCAGGAGGAGAAGGGAACAATAGACAATGAGATGGGTTGACAGTATCACTGACTCGATGGACAGGAGTTTGAGTAAGCTCTGGGAGTTTGTGTTGGACAGTGCAGCCAGGCATGCTGCAGTTCATGGGGTTGCAAACAGTCAGACATGACTGACTTGAACTGAACTGAGGTTGATCATAGCTTTTCTTCCAAGGAGCAAGTGTCTTTAATTTCATGACTGCAGTCACCGTCTGCAGTGAATTTGGAGCCCAAGAAAATAAAGTCTGTCACTGTTTCCATTGTTTCCCCTTCTATTTGCCATGAGGTGATGGGATGGAACTAGATGCCATGTTCTTAGTTTTTTGAATGCTGAGTTTTAAGCCAGCTTTTCACTCTCCTCTTTCACTTTCATCAAGAGGCTCTTTAGTTCTTCTTCGCTTTCTGCTTTAGAGTGGCGTCATATACATATCTAAGGTTATTGATATTTCTCCTGGCAATCTTGATTCCAGCTTGTGCTTCATCCAGGCTAGTATTTCACATGATGTACTCTGCATATAAGCAGGGTGACAGTATACAGCCTTGACATACTCCTTTCTCAATTTTGAGCCAGTCCATTTTCCCATGTTCTCTTGTTACTGTTGTTTCTTGACTTGCATCCCGATTTCTCAGGGGGCAGGTAAGGTGGTCTGGTATTCTTATCTCTTTAAGCATTTCCCACAGTTTGTTGTAATCCACACAGTCAAAGGCTTTAGCGTAGTCAATGAAGCACAAGTAGATTTTTTCCTGGAATTTTCTTTTTTTAACGATCCAACATAGGTTGGCAATTTGATCTCTGGTTCCTCTGGCTTTTCTAAATCCATCTTGAATATCTGGACTTTCTTAGTTCATGTTCTTTGGAAGCCTAGCTTGGAGAATTTTGAGCATTACTTTGCTAATGTGTGAGATGAGTACAGTTGTGTATATAAAGTTTAATGGATATATAGAGAATTTAGCTTCCCAAATGACACATAATAAGTGTCCAGTAAAGAATATGACTGTTTCTATCATAACTCTAAGTAGTTAAACTTTTAGCTTGTTTTAAAATCTTTAGTTCATGTTCAGTGGCCCTGTTTTGCTTCAGTCAGTCAGTTCAGTTGCTCAGTTGTGTCCTACTCTTTGCAACCCCATGGACTGTAGCACTCCAGGCTTACCTGTCCATCATCAACTCCTGAAGACTGCTCAAAGTCATGTCCATCGCATTGGTGATGCCATCCAACCATCTCATCCTCTCATCGCCTTCTCCTCCCACTTTTAATCTTTCCCAGCATCGGGGTCTTTTCAAATGAGTCGATTCTTCACATCAGGTGGTCAAAGTATTGGAGTTTTAGCTTCAGCATCAGTTCTTCCAATGAATATTCAGGACTGATTTCCTTTAGGATGGACTGGTTGGACCTCCTTGCGGTCCAAGGGACTCTCAAGAGTCTTCTCCAACACCACAGTTCAAAAGCATCAATTCTTCTGCGCCCAGCTTTCTTTGTAGTCCAACTCTCACATCCATACATGAATACTGGAAAAACCATAGCTTTGACTAGACAGACTTTTGAGTTATGTCTCTACTTTTTAATATGCTGTCTAGGTTGATCATAGCTTTTCTTCCAAGGAGCAAGTGTCTTTTAATTTCATGGCTGCAGTCACCATCGCAGTGATTTTGGAGCCCCCCAAATAAAGTCTTTCACTGTCTCCATTTTTTTCCCCATCTATTTGCCATGATTTTGCTTAGGTGAAAGTGGAAGTGTTAGTCGCTCAGTCATGTCCAACTGTTTGCAACCCCCTGGACTATAGCCCACCAGGCTTCTCTTTCCATGGAATTCTTCAAGCAAGAATACTGGAGTGGGTAGCCATTCCTTTCTCCAGGGGATCTTCCCAACTCAGGGATTGAACTCCGGTCTCCTGAATTGCAGGGAGATTCTTTATCATCTGAGCCACCAGGGAGAACTTTTTACTTTGGAGATGCAAGTTAAAGAAAAGGTACATAAAGCAATAAAATACTATTTTGCCCTAAAGCTTCTTGCTCAATATTTACTTTGGTGCATTGAATAAAATCAAGTAAGATAAGACATCAATTCAAATTAGAAATTGAAACTGGGGGACTTCCCTGGTGTTTCAGTGGTTATGACAGCTCCAATCCAGGGGCTGTGAATTCCATTCCTGGTCAGGGAGCTAAGATTTTTCATGCCTTGCAGACACACACACATTAAAAAAAAAAAAGAAGAAGATAAAAACAACAGAAGTAAGATTGTTTCAAATTCAATAAAGACTTAAAATGATCCACACCAAAAACTTTAAGGAAAAAAAAAACAAAACTGAAGCTGGAATCTGAAGATAAAAAGAAACTTCAGAACTTTCCAACAAGCTGGAAGTCTTTAGAAAAAAATTCTAAAGGCAATAGTATCCTACAATTATGTACGTAATCCTTTTTATATTTTTGGTTATAATTTCTCTAATTTGTTTTTTTTTATGATTTATATTTTTTAAATTTTTTAGTTTATTTTATTGGAGGCAAATTACCTTACATTAATATATTGGTTGGTTTTGCCATACATTGACATGAAATCAGCCCCAGGTGTACACATGTTCCCTTTCTTGAACCCCCCTCCCACCTCCCTCTTCCCCATATCCTCCCTCCAGGTCATCCCCGTGCACCAGCCCTAAGCATCCTGTATCATGCGTCGAACCTGGACAATTTCTCTAATTTGTACAAATGACCAGCATTTCCCTGGTGTTTGAGTCATCCAAATGACTAGTACCGAAAGATTTGTGTTCAAGATAAATTACAAATACAGGAGAGTTATATCTGTCCCTGGAATGTAAGTATTATAATTATATACACTCAAGAAAATAAGTAAACTTACTAAAAGTAGACATAAAACCAAATGCAGTAAGAAAATAAATTCCCTTAACATACAGAATTTTGTATTAGTAGTTGCTTAGTGTGACATTTCTAAAGCTCTCTTGAAACTCAGGTGTCAGGTTTATCAGAATTATTTCCTAATCTATTTTATTCAGGTCTTATGAAAATTCTTTCATTGTTTTAAAGCTTTTTGTTTTTTCAGCTTAAGAACATTAATATTTTACATGTTTACCCTTTTATGACCACTAATGTTCTAATAAACGGTGTATTTCATATGCATGCATACACTCTTGTTCTCCCCTTTCATTGACACATCCACAAAGTACGCCATGAAACATCTCCAATTTGTGTTTGTAACTCTAAAACATATCGGTGTTTTCCTTGACCCAAAAGGATTTACTCATTGTCCTAAGAGAAATCTGTTTTTCAGTGTTAACATAATTGTAGAGGTAAAGGCTATTGCTACATTGCTCTACATTCCCTATTCAATTTCAGTCTTAGGCATTTTCTTTTCAAAAATAGAGCCAGTTAGGAGATATGAAATTCAACTCCATAATGATAATTAAATCCAACTGTTGCTCTGCCACATCTTTGGGAACTTCCCAGATGTAGTAACGTGAAATTGACTTCCATACACAGAGGAGAGAGGGAAGAAAGGAGCAGGTCACTCTAAATTGGAAGGTAGCACGTTTAATGGCTAGATAGGTTCAACCCTTAGATCAGGAAGATACCCTGGAGGAGGACACAGCATTTCACTCCAATATTCCTGCCTAGAGAATCCCATATGCAAAGGAGCCTGGCAGGCTACAGTCCATAGGGTTGCACAGAGTCAGATAAGACTGAAGAAATGTAACACCCACACACACGGGTTAAATGAGGAAGGTAACTTCCTTAGGGGGCTTGGTTTGGATAGCCCCAAGATAAGTAGATTTCTGCACTCAACCACGAGAATCTTAGAAGTCTATACAGAGACCTCCACTAGGTTCAGTCACCTCTTCAGTCCAGTTAGGCTCCACACCACATTTCTGTCTCAAGGCTGTGTTAGAGCAGCTAAGGGGGCCAGGAAGGCGAGCAGAAGCACATCCCAAGGACAGGGGAGGGGATGGAGAGCCTCTTATTGTCTGGGTTCAGCTTGTGGGTCATCTGGCTGTCATGTCTTCTGGATGATTTATTAAAAAGCAGAGACATTACTTTACCAACAAAGGTCTGTCAAATCTATGGTTTTTCCAGTAGTCATGTATGGATGTGAGAGTTGGACTGTGAAGACAGCTGATCACCGAAGAATTGATGCCTTTGAACTGTGGTGCTGGAGGACTCTTCAGAGTCCCTTGGACTGCAAGGAGATCGGACCAGTCCATTCTAAAGGAGATCAATCCTGGGTGTTCATTGGAAGGACTGATGCTAAAACTGAAACCGCAATACTTTGGCCACCTCATGCGACGAGTTGACTCACTGGAAAAGACTCTGATGCTGGGAGGGATTGGGGGCAGGAGGAGAAGGGGACGACAGAGGATGAGATGGTTGGTGAACATCACTGACTCGATGGACATGAGTTTGAGTGAACTCCGGGAGTTGGTAATGGACAGGGAAGCCTGGTGTGCTGCAGTCTATGGGGCCACAAAGAGTCGGACACGACTGAGCTGAGCTGAACCATGGTTTTGCCACACACTTTAGACAGTTACTGAAAGAGGAAGAAACTGAAGCCCAGGTTATTTGAATAACTTGATAAGATCTTATAACCCGTAAGTATTAGATCTACTTAGGAGGGACTGGGGGCAGGAGGAGAAGGGGACGACAGAGAATGAGATGGCTGGATGGCATCACCGACTCGATGGAGGTGAGTTTGAATGAACTCTGGGAGTTGGTGATGGACAGGGAGGCCTGGTGTGCTGTGATTCATGGGGTCACAAAGAGTCGGACACGACTGAGCGACTGAACAGAACTGAGGACTGTATCCAAGTCTATATGGTTAGAAAACCAATTTTCTTAATTGATAGAAAAGTTATTGTAATAAATACTATAAATTTATACATATGGACATTATATGAGTATATGCATATTTTCTGATCTAAATCACAAAACTGTTGCAGGAGCAAGAAATAATAGTGCTATAAAATTTCGATTATCTTAATATTTATAGAAAATATCACTCAACCCTGAGTTCTCTTATTTCCCTTGTATATCTGCATTTGATATTTAATGAGGTATCTCAAAATATCTTTAGGGATAATACCAGAAAGTACAGGCTAGATGTTAGTTAATGTAATTAAGGAGAAAAGATAGTGCTTATATCATCATGCTTAGAAGTTATTGATCACAATCTGTAACTATTTTATTGTTTGAGTGAAGATTAGCATACTTATCATATTTGCAGATAAAATTTTTGATGTGACAAAAATACACTTTAGAGGAGCAAGGTGAAATGATGCAGAGAGAGATTATATAGACATTGGAAAATTGCGCTAAATCTTTAAAATTTACATTTGAAATGAATTAGCATAAGTTCTTATCTTTGGTTCCAAAATTCCCAGGTATCATATTAGGGGAAAAAATAACTGAATGACAAACAGAGGTGAAGAAAGTAGGAGGAAAAAAAGGGGGAGGTTTTTTTCCCTTAATTCTCAGCTCAAGATAAATCAATAGGTAATGTGGCTCCTTCAACCAAATTATACCAAAGGAGGGGGGAAAAAGTATTCCTGTCTGAATGAAGTTTCTGCAGGGATCACAGGGATCATTTCTGCTAATAAATGCAGAATCTTCCAGGTTTTAGCAGCTAGTAGCAAATGAGGTATCTCCAAGTGGGGAAGGGCAGCTGATAAAACAGACCTCATAAGATACTGTCAATCAGTTCAGTTCAGTTCAGTTCAGTCGCTCAGTCATGTCCGACTCTGCGCGACCCCATGAATCACAGGCCTCCCTGTCCATCACCAACTCCCGGAGTTCACTCAAACTCATGTCCACAGAGTCGGTGATGCCAATACATGTTGCTTTTTCCTCAGGACTCAGTCACTTAGAATATAGAGGCCATCATGAGTTTGGATGATAGTGTGATTTGCTCCCCTCCAATCTAAGGAAGGGCAAAAATGCTTTTTTTGCTTTGCATCACAAAACTGGGCTTGGAATTTTCAGGGATTCTATTTAACACTAAAAGGAAACAAAAGAAATATCAGAGATTTTAAGAAATAGAAACAGGTTGACTCAAGATTGGAACCCAAGGGTCAAACACTGCTTTTGTCTAAATGCTGTCCCAAGGGAAATAAGAGTCTTCTACACTAAATGAGTTGACAGAACTCTGTATGTACAGGGTCACTTACCTCTAGCTCTTAGTTTGTCTCCACCAGGAGAATGCCACCTTTTAATTCATTTTCTAGGAAACAACTGCCAGTAAACGTTGTTCTCTTGACACATCTTAGTCTTCTGTTCAGAATATAGGAGTAAGAATCATGAATCTTCCACAGTTAGACAGATTTACATTGCATAAATAACTTCAGTTTCACTTTCAGGTGACCCGGTATCTCCTATACATTTTGTGCTCCAAAAAGTTGTTGCTATTTAGTCAGCAAGTTTTGTCTGACTCTATGTGACCACATGGACTATTTAGCCCACCAGGCTCCTCTGTCGATGGAATTTCCCAGGCAAGAATACTGAAGTGAGTTGCCATTTCCTTCTCCAGCTCCAAAGAGTAATAATACTTTAATTGAAAATGTGTCCTGAAAGACATGCTATAAAAAGGGTTTTGAGGTTTCAGAAAAGTTTGGGAAACACCTAGCCACATTCACCCCTCAGAGACTCGTCAGGCACAAAAGCATAGTAAAGGCTCTGAGGTGTTCTACGATTTAAAATCCTGTTAAATTTAAATTTGCTGAAACTTAAATTGAGATTTTTACAACCTAATTTGACCAAAGAACACACACACACATATTTATGATACATATATCTAAAGAGAAAATTGCTCTGTGCTATGGCAATATAATGGCCCTTTTATGAAACCAGCCCTGTGCAGCATCCACATTTATGATGGTGCTGATCCTTCAGTGAATGGCTCTGTGTGCACTTTGCACTCCCACCCACTCCGCCCTCCACTCCACACCCAGTCACCAAGTTCTTTCACAGTAGCTCACAGGAGCTTTTTCAAAAATAGCTCTTAAATCCACTCTCTTCTTGCGTGTCACACTGAATTTCTTCCCATTTTTCCAGTTGGATTGTCTGTTAAGAGGTTAAGTGCATTAGATCTATTATCTACTAACTGTGTATTCTCAGGTGTATGATGGTTTCTCTGAGTTTCAGTTTCCTCATCTATAAGACAAAGATATTAATAGTATACCTTCCTCATGGTATTATTATAAGGATTAAAGGAGATCATTAATGTAAAGCAATTAGAACAGAACTTGGCATAAAGTAAGCATGCAGTAAATAATAAGAGTAATTCTCATTGTCTTCAATATTATTCCTTGATTACTCCACACATATATATATGTGTGTGTGTTGTATATGTATATAATACATATTAACATTTCATGAAAGATAGATTATCTAATATTGCCTTATCTGAAGAAGCTTACATTAAGATTTTACGTTCAGTCCTATACCAAACAGGTCATTCCTTTTGGAAATAATTTTTCTGGAAGAAATGAGTCCTGCTTTCTATGTTTAAACACATAGTATTTCAGTTTTGAGAACCATTTTTAAGTAATCTGGACATATATAAATTTTTTTTAATGCACCAAGAGGTTTTATAAAAGTATTGAAATAATGCCCCATGGTTTCAGTAATGGTGATGGGATACATAGCATCCAGAAGAGGGAAATAATGTAGAAAAATGTCATAGATTACCTTAATAATTGTATATAAAATAAATTCAGGTCAAACAAGCTTTGTGTATTGTCTCAAGAGAAGAACAAGTATATCTAATTAGATCCTATGAAGGGAGAATTCACATCAATGTAACAACAGTTTATAACAATTAGAGCTATTTAATGGGCTGAATTCCCAGGGATATATGATTCTTATTATTGGGAGAATTACTTTGATTCACTTGCATTCTAGATACTTACACAACTCCTGAAAATAAAAGATAATTTCTAGAAATACATACTAGAAGAAGACAAGTACATACATTCACATAAAGGCACAAAGCATTTGCTAAATTGTGGTAGAGATCTTTTCAAAGTTCTATAAATATACAAGGGACAGAGTGATTAGTTCTAACTGGAGAGATTAAACCTTTTTCATAGTTATTCAGCATACTTTGCTGCTGCTGCTAAGTCACTCCAGTCATGTCCGACTCTGTGTGACCCCACAGACAGAAGCCCACCAGGCTCCCCCGTCCCTGGGATTCTCCAGGCAAGAACACTGGAGTGGGTTGCCATTTCCTTCTCCAATGTGTGAAAGTGAAAAGTGAAAGAAGTCGCTCAGTTGTGTCCGACCCTTAGCGACCCCACAGACTGCAGCCTACCAGGCTCCTCCATCCGTGGGATTTTCTAGGCAAGAGTACTGGAGTGGCTTGCCATTGCCTTCTCCATCAGCATACTTTAGAAGGTATTTTATCTGAAATATTTTTAATACAATTGAAATGTACTGTTGGAAACATTCCATCAGTGACCTTTCAGTCCCAGGATTGTTGTCATGAGACAGAGATCATGGATTTGAATGTACTTCATCAGTTCAGTTCAGTCACTCAGTCGTGTCCAACTCTTTGCGACCCCATAGACTGCAGCACACCAGGCTTCCCTGTCGTTCAGTAACTCCCGGACCTTGCTCAAGGTCATGTCCATTGAGTTGGTGATGGCATCCAACCATCTCTTCCTCTGTTGTCCTCTTCTCCTCCTGCCTTCAATCTTTCCCAGAATCAGGGTCTTTTCCAATGTGTTAGTTATTCACATAAGATGGCTGAGTATTGGAGCTTAAACTTCAGCATCAGTCCTTCCAATGAATATTTAGGACTGATTTCTGTTAGGATTGACTGGTTTGACCTTCTTGCTGTCCAAGGGACTTGCAAGAGTTTTCTCCAACACCACAATTCAAAAACATTAATTCTTTGGTGCTCAAATTTCCTTATGGTCCAACTCTCACATCCATATGGACTACTGGAAAAACCATAGCATTGACCAGACAGACCTTTGCTGGCAAAGTAATGTCTCTGTTTTTTAATGTGCTGTCTAGGTTGGTCATAACTTTTCTTCCAAGGATCAAACATCTTTTAATTTCATGGCTGCAGTCACCATCTGCAGTGATTTTAGAACCCTCCAAAATAAAGTCTGTCACTGTTACCATTGTTTCCTGTTCTATTTGCCATGAAGTGATGGGACCAGATGTGATGGGTTTTGTTTTTGAATGTTGAGTTTTAGGCCAGTTTTTTCACTCTCCTTTTTCACTTTTATCAAGAGGCTCTTTAGTTTCTTTTTGCTTTCTGCCATAAGGGTGGTATTATCTGAATATCTGAGACTATTGATATTTCTCCCTAAAATCTTGATTCCAGCTGTGCTTCATCCAGCCCAGCATTTTGCATGATGTACTCTGCATATAAGTTAAATAAGCAGGATGACAATATACAGCCTTGATGTATTCCTCTCACAATTTTGAATCAGTCTGCTGTTCCATGTCCAGTTCTAACCATTGCAACTTGATTTTCATCCTAGTTTCTCAGGAGGAGGGTAAGGTGATCTGGCATTCCCATCTGTTTAAGAATTTTCTAGTTTGTTGTGATCCACACAGTCAAAGGCTTTGGTGTAGTCAATAAAGCAGAAGTAGATGTTTTTCTGAAAGTCTGTTGCTTTTTTGATGATCCAACGGATGCTAGCAATTTGATCTCTGGTTCCTCTGCCTTTTCTAAATCTAGCTTGAACACCTGGAACTTCTCAGTTCATGTACTATTGAAGTCTAACTGGGAGAAGTTTGAGCCTTACTTTGCTAGTATGTGAGATGAGTGCAATTGTGTGGTGGTTTGAGCATTCTTTTTATTTTTACATTACCTTTCTTTGGGATTGGAATGAAAACTTATCTTTTCCAGATCTGTGGCCACTGCTGAGTTTTCCAGATTTGTTGGCATATTGAGTGCAACACTTTAACAGCATCATCTTTTAGGATTTCAAATATCTCAGCTGGAATTCCATCACTTCCACTAGCTTTGTTCATAGTGATGCTTCTGAAGACCCACTTGACTTTGCATTCCAGGATGTCTATCTCTAGGTGAGTTATGTACCTCATAACTAGAAGCAAATAGCAGTGTTGCTGGACAGTAGTGAAGAATAATAGGACAGTGGCAAAACTCCACATGAGATACATCATCCCACACCTAAATGTATCCTATTGTAGGATTCCCAGCAACCAGAGGGCAGAAATGTTACCTCAGTGGGGTCCAACAAGAACCCAAAGGATAGCACAAGGACAGAGGATTCTTGCCCCACTGCTGCGAGGACTTCTAAGTTTATTCTACATCAACACTATTTCAAGAAGTAAGAGGTATAAAGGGGAAGCAAGTGTCAGATGATTTTTATTCCTGATGGAAATTTTATTCATTGTATTGAATAAACACTTAGCAGAGAAAAACATTTAATTGGAAGTTTTTTTCTTAACATTTAAACCACTATTTTTTATTGAAGTATAGTTGATTTATAATGTTGTTCAGTTCAGTCGTGTCCGACTCTCCGCGACCCCATGAATCACACCACGTAAGGCCTCCCTGTCCATATAGTGTTGTTAATTTCTGCTATATAGCAAAGTGTTTCAGTTATACATATGCATTATATATATATTTATAAAAATATTTTTCCATTGTGCTTTTTCATAGGGTACTGCTAATCTCAACCTCTTACTCCATCCCTCCCCCAAACCTGTCCCCCTTTGCAACCACAAATGTGCTTTCTGTGTCTATGACTCTGTTTCTGTTTCATAGAAAAGTCCATTTGAGTCATACTTTAGATTCCACACATATATCAAATGATATTTGTCTTTCTCTTCCTGACTCACTTCACTCAGTATGATAATCTCTAGTTTCATTAATGTTGGTGCTGCTGCTGCTAAGTCGCTTCAGTCGTGTCCAACTCTGTGCGACCCCACAGACGGAAGCCCACCAGATGACATTATTGCATTCCTTTCTATGGGTGAGTAATATTTCTTTGTATATATGTACCACATCTTTTTTATCCATTTATTAATTGATGAACATTTAGGTTGCGTCCATGTCTTGGTTATTGTGAATAGAGCTGCTATAAACATGGGGTTGCATATATATTTCTGGATTAGAGTTTTGTCTCAATATATGCCCAGGAGTGGGATTACTGGCTTATATTATAATTCTATTTTTAGTTTTTTGATGAACCTCTTTACTGTTTTCCATAGTGGCTACATCAATTTGCATTCCCACCAACATTGCAGGAGGTTTCCCTTTTTTCCGTATCCTTGCCAGCATTTATTATTTGTATATTTTTTGATGATGGCCATTCTGACCAGTTTCAGGTAGTACCTCATTGTAGTCTTGATTTGCATTTCCTTAATGGCTTGTGATCTTGAGCATCTTTTCATGTACCTATCAGCATTTTTATTTCTTGTTTGAAGAAATGTCTATTTAGATATTCTGCCTATTTTTCCACTGAGTTGTTTGTTTTTCTGTTGCTGAGTTGTATGAGCTGTTTATTTATTTTGGAATCAAGCCCTTATTGGTCAAATCATTTGGAAATATTTTCTTCCATTGTGTAGGTTGTCTTTTTGTTTTAGGTTTCTTTTTTTTTGGCCAAAATATTGAAGAAAGAAGTCTAGTTTGAGTTTTGGATTATATGATTTTGAAATCTCTTCAACACCTATTTGCATTCTATTATATAAAAGTTTATCAAGCTTAGTAAGTAATTTTACCATTCATTTTCATTCTTATATCCTTTCTTCTCTTAGTGAATTCTGTCATATCAGAATGAGTGAACAAACCACTTGAATGGTATAAAACAAATCCAGGAAAAACCCATAGGTAATTTTATTGTTCAACATTTTATTTTTTTCATCTATGATCAATCTGTTGCCCTGTTTTACTGCTTAAAAGTTTTTTAAAAGGCTTGTTGCTGTTTAGTCACTAAGTTGTGTCCGACTCTTTTGCAACCCTATGAACTGTGTAGCTGACCAGGCTCCTCTGTCCATGGAATTTCCCAGGCAAGAATACTGGAGTGGGTTTCCATTTCAACTTTTACAACCATCATTAATTATTGTTCCATTTTACTACTGCAATGCTAAATATGCATATATACTTCAAATTAACTGGTAAAATTAAAGTTTTATCTCCAAGTTACCTGTATTCGAAAGAGAATAATGAGGCATTAACAGTACATCATAGGTATAAATTGTTCTTGTTCATATCGCTGATTTTATTTGCTTACATGTGATGGTGATCTCTATGATTGAATTCATCACACAAATGTTGACTGTGCCAGAAATAACATTGCAGCTATCCGGACTTTAAGGTTAAGACCAAATATGACTCTAAATGTTAGATTTTGCCCAAATGTGTTAGAAAAGCCAAAATCTGAAACATTGCTAAATTATGTTCATTCTTTGGCAACTGTCCCACAAATCATCATGAGAACTGGGTGGTCCTGGACCAAGACAGGATTAACCAAAACTCACTGAATGAGTAGCATGCCTTCACACTGTATTGGGAGCCTGAAAGATATGTTTTGATTGATTTGACTAATATATACACTTACACTGAGGCCAATGTACAATTAATTGAATATTATCCATTTTAGTTTGCTTACTAGGTAATATTTTTCTTTTGTAATCATTTTAAGACTTTTGAAGTATTAAATAAACTATAAATATGTAGAAGTGGCCTTATTAATAAAGCTTCTATAATGAAAAAATTAAAGCTTTATTTTTTAACTTAGGCAGCATCAATATATTGTCATTCTGAAATGGCAAAATAATTTTTATCATTTCTGAAGTAATATTTTAACTTATTTTACTATCAGTCCTCATGGAAACAGTCCTTGGAAAATTTATAAAATTGATTGACAAACTTTAAACACAGTTCAGAGTGATTACTATTTGACACTTGCTATTTGGAGTAGTATGACCTGGAAATATTTTTTAAAAGGCTATATTCACCCTGATCATTGACCTGGATTAGTCTACATGCTAGTTTGACATGACTCAATATTGTAGCAAAGTCTGAAATTTGTTGCCTTATGGGCATAAGTTTCCTTTCGTACAAAAGGCTCCATACAGAGTATGAGTGGAAACACTTCACTCTGCACATGTCTTCAGGCACATCTGGCGCAAACCCATTATAAATCCTGAATTTATGTTCCAGGCATTGCCTTCTGACCTAGCTGGACTTTTGTTGGAACATAGCTGCTGTTGTAATAGGATGATAAAAGTGTTGAATGAATCTATACACGTTTTAAATGAATATTAAGTCCTGAGATCAAAATAGTTGAATGGTATAAATATCGCCTAATCATAGGTTATATCTTGGGTCTCTATTCATTTGACTAAGGCTGGGCTTTTGCTCCATTGTGCGTAGAATCTTCAGCTTCTCTTGATGAACTGTATAGAGGTTATAATAAAGTGCAAGGACCTAGTATGTCTTTATTTTTTAATTTTTATTTGTATGTATGTGCAGGTGAGAGAGAGAGGGAGGGAGAGAGAAGACTAATATGTCTTTCATTACTTTGCTAGTAAGAAATGAAATAGATATCTTTCAGGTCCTTGCTTATTCCAATACAATCATAAAATCATTCAGAAGGAACAAGAATAATAAGACAATGGGAAGAAAAGATCCAAAAGTAAGTGAAAAAAGATTACCTAAAGGGATATCTGAAAATTAATTGTTATATCAGAAAGATGTTCATTATCACTAGAGTCTATTCTAAAACTGATCTTTCTCCCATCCCACCCCCCAAAAAAAGCACAACAGCTCATACATTCCAGTTACGGTTTTTAGATTTTAGCTGTGAATGTATGACCATTATTTCAATATAAATATCTGTTTTACATTGTTGTATTAATAAAACTCAAGAAGATTTTGTAAACAATACCCAAATATACTGCAACAACCAGATAGTATAAAACATTTTCTCTTTAACTTAATCATTGTTTATTTTCCTGAGTATTTTCAGAATAGAAGAAATGATTTCTCCCCCTTTTTTTCTACTTCAAAATCTATCAATATAAAATGAAAAACATTTGGTGGTGTGATTATTGATTTTTCCTTTTTAAGCCCTGCTGTAATAACTCCAGTATTTTTGCCTGCAGAATCCCCATGGACAGAGGAGCCAGGTGGCTACAGTCCATGCGGTCACAAAGAGTTGGACATGACTTGGTGACTAAGCACAGCACAGTGATAGAATTTTTTAAATATGTGTTTTTATTTTTAGACAAAAATCAAATCAATTTTAAGTAATTAATAGCTTAGTAGAATTAAACAGATGCAAGAAATGAATTCAGGAAAATAATCTGCAATTTGAAATAAAATATTTTTCAATATTTTTAATTTTTTTTATTTATTCTTTTTTTTTTTTCAGAAAAAAATCTACTTCTGCTTTATTGACTATGACAAAGCCTTTGATTGTGTGGACCACAACAAACTGTGGAAAATTCTTTTTTTTTTTGATTGCTTTTATTTTATTTTTTTATTTTGAAGTGATTCTTTAATGTTTTTTTTTAAAAAAAAAAACAATTTTAGGAATCTTTACTTAAAAATAACCTTATCTTAAAATGGAGTAACTTTGGTTTTACGAGCAGCAAGCAAAGTACAGAGGCAAAAATGCATTACAGGAGTATTAAGTTCTACCTTAGGTCACAGCGTCTCATCTGAAATCACACCCATAATATCATTTTTCAGCATATCTGGGAAATAGTTATTTCCCAGGATGTCTGAACCATAGCTACTCTATTTTGACTTTTAATTGTAAAAAAAAAAATTTTTTTTAATAGCCAAAGCAGATTTCACCATTAATGATGTCAGTGTTTTTCTAGGTATGAGAAGATGCAAGAATTGGAACTCATAAAACCTTTTTCTGAAAAGATCTAACTATCTGAAGGCCTGTTCTTCCAGTTTTTTTTTTTTTTTCAGAGCACAGAGTGCCTCATTCCTGATTTTCACCCTGAACTTCTTTCAGGGGGTGTTGAAGGTCAGCAGCTTGCAATGGTCATGATGTAATCTTTGTAGTGGCAGCTGGCAAGGACCAACTTCCAGTCAGCAGGGTCCCTTCATAGCCACATATCTGACCATGTGACACCATTTCATGGCCATTGTGTCCCGCGGTGCTGGGAAGGCTCATTCCCAGGTCTAGGGAAGTGATGGACCACTCACTGTGCTAAAATTGGACCTATCATTATATATTTTAAAAATACTTGTTAGACAACTTTTTTTCAAATGGCAGTTTTGACAAAAGAATGACTATATTTTCAAAAATAAAATGATTAGCCAATTAAGAGATTAAATATTCTTTCAGAAATATAACTGGTTCATATTTGGGCTTTCAACTTATGTTGTTTAAAAACAAAGAGTTGGATGTATTTCCGGTAAGATGTCATCATGTGAAACATTAAAACTAATAGGTATCAGACCTCTGCACTTGAACCCATTAATGCTACCTTCCAGGTAAAGTTGCTAAGGTAAGCTCTGATAAACCACACAAATTTGGATATGGTGTGGGCAAATTTTGCTCCTGAGGCATAATAGTGCAGTGAAGAGGCCACAAGTTCTAGGGAAAGTCGAAATGTGTAGATTTCCAGTTCTTTGAAATACTAAGTTTATAACCTTGAACATGCCCCAACCACTAATGCTGAAGAAGCCGAAGTTGAACGGTTCTATGAAGACCTACAAGACCTTTTAGAACTAACACCCCAAAATGATGTCCTTTTCATTATAGGGTACTGGAATGCAAAAGTAGGAAGTCAAGAAACACCTGGAGTAACAGGCAAATTTGGCCTTGGAGCACGGAATGAAGCAGGGCAAAGGCTAATAGAGTTTTGCCAAGAGAACGCACTGGTCATAGCAAACACCCTCTTCCAACAACGCAAGAGAATACTCTACACGTGGACATCACCTATTTCAAATCCTGAAAGATGATGCTGTGAAAGTGCTCCACTCAATATGCCAGCAAATTTGGAAAACTCAGCAGTGGCCAGAGGACTGGAAAAGGTCAGTCTTCATTCCAATCCCAAAGAAAGGCAATGCCAAAGAATGCTCAAACTACCACACAACTGCACTCACCTCACACACTAGTAAAGTCAAGCTCAAAATTCTCCAAGCCAGGCTTCAGCAATATGTGAACCGTGAACTTCCAGATGTTCAAGCAGGTTTTAGAAAAGGCAGAGGCACCAGAGATCAAATTGCCAACATCCGGTAGATCATGAAGAAAGCAAGAGAGTTCCAGAAAAACATCTATTTCTGCTTCACTGACTATGCCAAAGCCTTTGACTGTGTGGATCACAATAGACTGTGGAACATTCTGAAAGAAAGGGGAATACCAGACCACCTGACCTGCCTCTTGAGAAACCTGTATGCAGGTCAGGAAGCAACAGTCAGAACTGGTCATGGAACAACAGATTGATTCCAAATAGAAAAAGGAATATGTCAAGGTTGTATCTTGTCACCCTGCTTATTTAACTTATATGCAGAGTACATCATGAGGAACGCTGGGCTGGAAGAAGCACAAGCTGGAATCAAGATTGCCGGGAGAAATATCAATAATGTCAGATATGCAGATGACACCACCCTTATAGCAGACAGTGAAGAGGAACTAAAAAGCCTCTTAATGAAAGTGAAAGAGGAGAGTGAAAAGTTTGGCTTGAAGCTCAACATTCAGAAAACAAAGATCATGGCATCTTGTCCCATCACTTCATGGGAAATAGATGGGGAAACAGTGGAAAGAGTGTCAGACTTTATTTTTTTGGGCTCCAAAATCCCTGCAGATGCTGATTGCAGCCATGAAATTAAAAGATGCTTACTCCTTGGAAGGAAAGTTATGACCAACCTAGATAGCATATTAAAAAGCAGAGACATTACTTTGCCAACCAAGGTCTGTCTAGTCAAGACTATGGTTTTACCCGTGGTCATGTATGGATGTGAGAGTTGGACTGTGAAGAAAGATGATCGCCGAAGAATCGATGCTTTTGAACTGTGGTTTTGGAGAAGACTCTTGAGAGTCCCTTGGACTACAAGGAGATCCAACCAGTCCATTCTAAAGGAGATCAATCCTGGGTGTTCATTGGAAGGACTGATGCTAAAGCTGAAACTCCAATACTTTGGCCATCTCATGCGACGAGTTGACTCACTGGAAAAGAGTCTGATGCTGGGAGGGATTGGGGGCGGGAGGAGACAGGGACGACAGAGAATGAGATGGCTGGATGGCATCACCGACTCGATGGAGGTGAGTTTGAATGAACTCCGGGAGTTGATGATGGACAGGGAGGCCTGGCGTGCTGTGATTCATGGGTTTGCAAAGGGTCAGACATGACTGAGCGACTGAACTGAACTGAACTGAAACTGAACCTTGAACAATTTGTTCTTATATTTTTCCATGGGAGCATAGCTCCCTTACAGTGTTGTGTTAGACTCTGTTGTGAAGCAAAGTGAATCAGCTGTATGTATATATACATACCCTCTTTTTTGGATTTCCTTCCCATTTAGGTCACCATACAGCACTGAGCCGAGTTCCCTATGCTACAGATTTGGCTGACATTAGTTGTCTGCTTTATGCATCAGTTTACATGTATCAATCTCAATCTCCTAAGCCATCCCATCTCCCCCTTCCCTTTTGGTATCCATATGTTCATTCTCTATATCTGTGTCTCTCTTTTTGCTTTGCAAAGAAGTTCATCTATACTATTTTTCTAGATTCCACATATATATGTGAATGTTTTCTTGTTCTTAGGTTTAAATAGATATGATATTACAGCTCAGAATTAGATTTTAATATATCATGTATAAACCTAGAATGGTATATGGTTACAGAAATGTTTCCATACTCATTTAGATATCCGAGTACTAAGCACATTTGGTGGGGGGGAGTGCTACAGAGTTAAGGTGACAATAGTAAATACTGAATCATCAGTTCAGTTCAGTCACTCAGGTATGTCTGACTCTTTGTGACCCCATGGACTGCAGCACGCCAGGCCTCCCTGTCCATCACCAACTTCCAGAGCTTACCCAAACTCATGTTTTGAGTCCATGATGCCATCCAACCATCTCATCCTCTGTCGTCCCCTTCTCTTCCGTCTTCAATCTTTCCCAGCATCAGGGTCTTTTCCAATGAGTTGGTTCTTCGCATCAGGTGGCCAAAGTATTGGAGTTTCGGCTTCAGCATCAGTCCTTCCAATGAATATTCAGGACTGATTTCCTTTAGGATAGACTGGTTGGATCTCCTTGCAGTCCAAGGGACTCTCAAGAGTCTTCTCCAGCACCACAGTTCAAAAGCATCAATTCTTCAGCGCTCAGCTTTCTTTAGTTCAACTCTCACATCCATACATGCTGCTGCTGCTAAGTCGCTTCAGTTGTGTCTGACTCTGTGCAACCCCATAGACGGAAGCCCACCAGACTCCCCTTCCCTGAGATTCTCCAGGCAAGAACACTGGAGTGGGTTGCCATTTCCATCTCCAATACATGAAAGTGAAAAGTAGAAGTGAACTTACTCAGTCGTGTCTGACCCTTAGCGACCCAATGGACTGCAGCCTACCAGGCTCCTCCATTCATGGGATTTTCCCCACTGGAGTGGGGTGCCATTACCTTCTCCAATCCATACACGATTACTGCAAAAACCATAGCCTTGGCTAGACGGACCTTTGTTGGCAAAGTAATGTCTCTGCTTTTTAATGTGCTGTTTAGGTTGGTCATAACTTTCCTTTCAAGGAGTAAGCGTCTTTTAATTTCATGGGTGCAGTCACCATCTGCAGTGATTTTGGAGCCCCCCCAATAAAGTCTGCCACTCTTTCCCCATCTATTTTTCACGAAGTTATGGGACCAGATGCCGTGATCTTAGTTTTCTAAATGTTAAGCCTTAAGCCCACTTTTCGACTCTCCTCTGTCACTTTCATCAAGAGGCTCTTTAGTTCTTCTTCACTTTCTGCCATAAGGCTGGTGCCATCTGGTGAGGTTATTGATATTTCTCCCGGCAATCTTGATTCCAGCTTGTGTTTCCCCCAGCCCAGCATTTCTCATGATGTACTGTGCATATAAGTTAAATAAGCAGGGTGACAATATACAGCCTTGACATGCTCCTTTCCCTATTTGGAACCAGTCTGTTGTTCTATGTCCAGTTCTAACTGTTGCTTCTTGACCTGCATACAGATTTCTCAAGGGGCAGGTTAGGTGGCCTGGTATTCCCATCTCTTTAAGTATTTTCCACAGTGTGTTGTGATCCACACAGTCAAAGGTTTTGGCATAGTCAATAAAGCAGAAGTAGATGTTTTTCTGGAACTCTATTGCTTTTTCGATGATCCAGCGGATTTAGGCAATTTGATCTCTCATTCCTCTGCCTTTTCTAAATCCAGCTTGAACACCTGGAAGTTCATGGTTCACGTATTGTTAAAGCCTGGCTTGGAGAATTTTGAGCATTGCTTTACTAACGTGTGAGATGAGTGCAATTTTGTGGTAGTTTTAATCTTTGCCATTGCTTTTCTTTGTGATTGGAATGAAAACTGACCTTTTCCAGTCCTGTGGTCACTGCTGAGTTTTCCAAATTTGCTGGCATATTGAGTGCAGCACTTTCACAGCATCATCTTTCAGGATTTGAAATAGCTCAACTGGAATTCCATCACCTCCACTAGCTTTGTTCGTAGTGATGCTTCCTAAGGCCCACTTGACTTCACATTCCAGGACGTCTGGCTCTAGGTGAGTGATCACACCATTGTGATCATCTTGGTCATGAAGATCTTCTTTGTACAGTTTTTCTGTGTATTCTTGCCACCTCTCCTTAATATCTTCTGCTTCTGTTAGTTCCATACCATTTCTGTCCTTTATCGAGCCCGTCTTTGCATGAAATGTTCCCTTGGAATCTCTAATATTCTTGAAGTGATCTCTAGTCTTTCCCATTCTATTGTTTCCCTCTATTTCTTTGCACTTATCACTGAGGAAGGCTTTCTTATCTATCCTTGCTATTCTTTGGAACTCTGTGTCATACTGACAATAATAATGATAACAATAACAATAAAGAAGATGGTAAAATGAGAAGGAGCGGGAATGGGGGAGGAAGAAGAGAAGGAGGAATAGGAAAGAGAGCAAGCAGAAATATTCAGATTGTTAGTCACTTATTTGAATAGTTTTTAATTTCTCTTAATGATTTTCATTGAATACTTTAACTTTTGTATTACTTAGGCATAATTGTATAAACATGGGTTCTCAAAGTTGTGTTAATTTGATTGGGCTGCTGTGGCAATATACCAAAATCTAAATGGCTTAACCAACAGACAATTTTTTGTTTATTTTCTCAAACATTGGGACCTGAAAGTATAAGACTGAAGGGCCTGCAGTATTGCTTCCTGAAGAGACAGACCTCTCATTCTGGCTTCCAGACCACTACCTTCTCACTACCCTTACATGGCCTTTCCTTGGTGCACATTTGGGGAAAAAGAGAGAATGAGCTCTGATGTCTCTTCTTCTGATAAGGAAGCCAGTCCTATTGGATTAGGGCCCTACCCTTGGTACCTCATTTAACCTCAATTATCTTGAAGTTCAATATCAAAATATAGTCAGATGGAGGGGGTCAGGGCTTCATTATACAAGTTTTGGGAACACACAATTCTATCCAGACTGGAGGTAGAGAACAGAAAGGGGGTTAGGAGTTACAGTGAGAATTTAGTTGCTCCTGAATCAGGGAAACTAGTTAGAAACCAAAAGAATAGTTTCTCTAATTCACAGTTTCATTTGCCAACTCCCCATTCTCACAAATAATATTATTTAAAGGCTTTTTCCATGTTATTTTGTCTCATTTGTATCATTTTGCAAACAGTGAACCATTATACAATTTTATTTTTAATTTCACTTGTTGAAGGAAATTGTAATGTCATCAAGTAAGGGTTTCTCACTGACTTACCACAGTGGACATGAATATTTACATGTATTACTTGAGAAAGGGCATTTTTCTCTCCCATTTTACAATTTTCATTAGTGTTTATGACTGTTACATTTATCTCCAAAAGCTGTGGTGCTACCACCCTGTCAACCAACACTCTCATCACCATATGGAGATTGTTTGATATTAATGAAAAACCTGAAAAATCATTATGCTGATTGACTTGCTTGACTCCTGATAGCAGCAGTTCTGTACACTTGAATTAATGCTTTTTGGACCAACTTTTAATTTCAAGCTGTCTGTGGGGGCTCCTTAGCCCGGATAGCAAATATCTGTGCAAGAATTGTGAACTTCAGCCAAATGGGTCCCCTTGTGATACTCAGTGTTGACAGCCTTGGCTGAGTCTCTACTCCTTGGACAAGAAAAATGAATCTAACTGTTCTGACCCTCATTTTCTATTCCTTCAGGCAACTAATAACATTTTTCTTTAATATTTAATGAAGATGTAGTTATTAGTGCTATTTAATTTTATAATTAGATGTAGTTATTCTTTAAGTATTTCTCCTGTTATTTGTTCTTATTTGCCTCATATTTTAATCAGCTTTAACAATACAGAAAACTGGGTTTTATCATCACCTTAAATCCAAAATTATGAAATAGTTTTCTTCTTTAAATATCATTCTATGCCTTTAATGGATGTTAAGTGATCAGAATCATCAAAGGTTCAGCTCCAAATGCAGCTGACATTTTTACTATTTTATTTACCATATAGATGTATGATTCTCAACCCTAATTATTATGGATTAAGGGAAGAGCTTTTGAGTTCATCTTTAAAATACATAACCTTGTTGCCTTAAATAATTTCAAAAATAAAATTAGGATTTGCAATAAAAGAAAGTTGATATTTAAAACATCTCCCTTAAAAATTACATTCATCTTCAAGATTCCTTAATCTTAGGTGTATTTGATTATTGTTAATCAGTCTTACAGTTATGGTTCTAGGTAGCTGTAGTTAATTATATCTGTGCCTTGTGATGAGGGATATATTGCCTAGAAATCATATTATTGATGAACTGAAATATTAAGGTCTCCTATAATCTGATGGTTCAGTGAACAATGAAAGTGCCTTTAGGGCCTGTGGTCCCAATGAAGGCAATTATTAAGGGGTGAGATTTGGGGCTGCTGACTGAAATCAAATCCAAATAAGACATAAATATCCTGTCTTGTGAATAGATGCTTACTGACTTGAGTTTTATAGGAAAAATAATATTCTAAAGCTCTAATACATTTGCTTATAAACTAAGCTTTTATTTGGGATATGTCATTGCCATATAATTTAATGTTGTTTTTGCATAGTATGTATCAGTTCATGGTTTGAACCATGCTACCTGCTGCCTCCTTCTCACTCAATACTGAGCCTCAAGTGACAAAGATGCCAGGTAGCTGCAATGCCAGACCTCTGGAAGAGCAGGTCATTATTGGTGGATGTCCTAAACATGCGGGTCATTCTCCTGTCGCCTTATTCCAGAGGCTAAAATGTTTCTTCTTATGTTACAGTAATGCTGAAGACTACTCAGTGCCATTAACTTATTACATTGCAATGTAAAATTTTTCCGGTGAAGGAAATTATTTTTAAAAAAAATTAGAGAATGCTAATGTGCTATGAATAAATTCTTGTTTATCAACTTGAATATGGCTAGTTCTAAGACCCTGTGTTCTCGGTCGCTCATAAAGATGGTACTGTTATTAAATTGAACCAGCTGTATGTTTTAGATTAAGGTTCTACTTCTAGCTCTTCACTGAACCATTATATATGGTTCAAAGTAGAGAATCAGTTTAGATGTAAAGTGAGTTTTCCCACCAACCCTTTTTACTCAATTCTGTCTCTTTATAACAAAAATTCAACCAGCAGATGGCACTATTTATTTCAGTGAGACATTTTGCTGCAGAAATAAGCAATTAATTGCTAAACGGGAAAATGGGTGGAATCCTTCACATTTTTTTGTGAGTCTCCCCTTCAATTTATTTGTATTCAAATACCATGAAAAGATGTAAAATCAATACAGATTTCCTTGTTTAAAGATGGACAGATACTTGCTTCTGGGAATTTGTGTTTTTCAAATAATGATATAAGGAAAGACATGATAAATTTAAAAATATTAATTTGAGGACTTTGCTATCAGCCTTTAAAATGTAAAATGCATGTATATACATATATAGACATATACATTTATAAATTTTTAAATATAATTCAGTCACATGATACAATGTGAAAATTGCTTCCCTCAATGCTTTGATCAAACACAGTAAGTGTACATTCTGAAGATCTCTTCTCCCAACATAGCAGTAGATTTAACATAAAAAGTAAAAGTTATAAAAATCTAGCTACATTTAGAAACAAGACAGTGTTCTTTGTGGACCATAAATGGAACTGAAACACAGAATGATAAATGAGATAGAACCTACAGGCCTGCCAGGATTTGGGGCCAGGAAACTTTGATCCTTTCGGTTAATGGCAACCAAATGTACCTCTTGTGGGATAAGCACAGAACCCTGTTTTCTTTCTGAAACCAAAGACTCTTTTCAAGTGGAAAAGAGCTCAAAAAAAAGCTGTGACTTGCCCCTGGAGCTATGGTCTGAGGAATAAGAAGGAAAAAGCCTCTTAGTCAATATCTGAGGCTACCTGGCTCAATGACTGGTCTAAGATATTGTCAACATCACTGTACACGTGAGCTCAGAATCACCAATATTGCATTGGTTGCCAGGTAGAGGCAATTTTAATATCTCCAGGCTGGAAGGTTGTGGTTAAAATGGAAACTTCGGTCAACATTAGCCTGAAAATCAGTGTTCTTGATGATGTCAGGAGAAATTATGAAAGAAAGCCAACACACTCAACAATTTAAAATAATGAAACATTCTATTTTAGTTCTGGAAGAAAAGTAGGAATCAAAATTATATAATTGTTTCCAAATTTTAATAAAATGAGCCTTAATCTTGGCAATTAACTTTGAGGGCTAATCAGAATAACTAAAAGTATATCCACAGGGAAACACAGCATGGAGAAATATCAGAATGTCAAAAATAAAGGAAAAAACCTTGAAATCTACCAAAGAAGACAGATCCCCATGAAAGAAGAACAGTTAGACTTCACAAGAGCAACAAAGATGCCAGAAGACAATGATTGTTTACCTTTAAAGTGCTGAGAGAAGCTCATTGTCTCCCTGGGGTATATCGAATGGAGAATAAATGTATTTTCACACACAGAGGGTTTAAAATTTACTATCCATATTTTTCTAGAAGGAATTACTCAAATGTATACTGTAGCAAGAAGATTAAATCCAAAGAAAAAAATAGAATGTATGACTGTAAAATACCAAGGGAAAATAGAAAGAAGGAAATGTTTCATTACACCATAAATTCATTAATTCCTCCCCTTCTCAGAGCCAGCTACTGAAGTTGGAGAAATGAAGCATTTTCCTAATGCTAATACATTAGAGATCCCTGAAAAATAGGTTTCCTGAAAGAAATTGAGCAAAAAGAAATAAAAATGGAAGACAAAATCTGCTCAGTTTATGTAGTATACTGTCTGCTGCTTTTCAGTTTTGAAATCCTTAGTCTTCTGTTCATTTTACATTTGTTTTCATTGATTTCTGCTAATTAAGCAGATCATCATTGGGACACTTTGTGTCACACATACTTAGTTATCTGCCTTCATAAATGCAAATTAATAATCTTTTTCTAAGCACTAAATTTGCCTTAGGAAATAATACTGCAAGTATTACAATTGTGCATTTTGTGTGTGTGTGTATGTATATGTTTCTATGAAACAGAAAGTCTTAACTGGACTACTGTGGCATTTTGAAAAACATCTAAATTGGCAGTTTTATTAAAGAAGACAAATAGCCTTCTCCCAAATTTCAGGGCTTACATGGATACACATGACTAGTTTGGAACATAAATACATTTAAACCTGGGCATACTAAAGGTTATTAAAGGATTATTCTTGGTAGGGGATATTATACAATACCATACAACCTATATTTCTAATATAAATGAGATTATTAAAATTTCAGCTTGTATAAAACTAATTATTTTCTTATAGAGGGAAAAATATCTTATTTTTGGAGGCAGTCACAAATTATTCTTGGATCCTAGACAAAGTAAAAAACCAAAAACAAAACTACATAAAAGCTTTGAATACCAATATGGTTTGAAGGCCTGATGGGAAAATACGTACCTGGGTAAATAAATAGATTAAAAACTGTCAGGAACTTGACTCAAAATGATAGGCTGAGCACACACTCACTTCCCGTCCTACTGACAAATCTATTCATGTAACAAAAAGAAAATATACTTATAAAATGGAAACCTGTAAAACAAGAATGGATTTTGATAATAGGCCATAAGCTGTGAAAGAAATCTAGAAGACAGGAAACCAGTGGAATCAGCTATTAAAACAAGGACAGAGAAAATGATGACCGTAACATATGTAAATATGTAGTTTTGGATGGGAAAAGGCAGTTTATCCCAGAAGGCCCAGAGAAATTCCTCGTTCAGAGTAAACACAAACACAAAGGACCTCTAGAACAGTAGTCAGGATCGTTCAGTAAAGGCTATGTTCAAACAGATTCTGCAATCAGGCCTTTTTTCTGCTCTTGAATGTGGAGTGACTAACAGTGCAGTCAGGATAGTTTCCCTTCATGAGACAGTGTGTTCTGGAAGGAGAGAACATAGAGAATGGAGAGAAGACATTGAAGACCCACATTTTCAGAAGTAAGAAAAGATCTCTTTAGATTTACATTCAGATGGGTATATCTTTCCTTTTCTCCTTTGCCTTTCACTTCTCTTCTTTTCTCAGCTATTAATAGGATCTACCTAGTGTTAAATACGGAGAAGGCAATGGCAAGCCACTCCAGTACTCTTGCCTGGAAAATCCCATGGATGGAGGAACTTGGTAGGCTGCAGTCCATGGGGTCGCATAGAGTCGGACACAACTGAGCGACTTCACTTTCACTTTTCACTTTCCTGCATTGGAGAAGGAAATGGCAACCCACTCCAGTGAGAGCCTGGTGGGCTGCTGTCTATGGGGTCGCACAGAGTCAGTCACAACTGAAGCGACTTAGCAGCAGCAGCACTGTTAAATAGGATCAATAAAAGAAGAGTCATAAATATACATAACGAGAAATTTTAGAACCATGATATATCAGCTTCGTAAGGCTATCATAACAAAGAACATTGAGTCTTAAAGCAGTGTGTCTTTTTTTTTTTTCCTGGATTAACAATTCTTTATTAAGAGTCAGGTTCCGAACAAGGTAGAAAACAGCAGCAAGAAGAGTCCAGGTAGGGGGACCCCAGGCCTGGCTACCTGGGCCACTGCCAGAGGTCAAATAGGAGCCCTGGGATGGACAGGATCTGGAGAGGGGGCTGGGGTCAGTCTACAGCAGAGGACACGCATCAGCAGATGGTGTATTGCACATCGTGGACCTCGACATCCTCGCCGCCCTCCTCCTTACAGCACAGCTCGGGTTCCAGTGCTCACACATGGTGGCCAAGCTTTCGTTTTCACACACAGCTTACAGTCTGGGTCATCAGCTGATCCAATCATTCCTTGAGGTTGGTGACTGGCATGAAGACAGAGTAGAGCATAGACACGCGCTGGGACAGCATAGTGAGCTCCAGCTTATGCTCTGTCTTGAAGTAGTCGAGGACTGTTTGAGGGTCATCTCCTCGCCATTAGGCTGCAAACCCTGTACCTCAAAGCGATCTCACAATGCCCACTGTTGGTTATAGTAACAAGTCTATTCTCTCACAGATCTGAAGGCTGGAAGTCTTAGATAAGTTTGACCAGGCCGTGTTCTGTTTGAAGGCTCTAGAGGAGAATTTTTCCTTGTTTCTGCTGGTTGCGTGGTTGCTGTCAATGCTTGGTGTTCCTTAGCCTGTAGATACATCACTCCAATCTCTGCCCCTGTTACCACATGGCATTCTTCGTATGTGTGCTTTGCTTAAATTTCTTCTTGTAAAGAAATCAGTCATCAAATTAATACCCTCCCTAGACTAGTATGACCTTATTTTAACTTGGTAAGATATGCAGAGACCCTATTTCCAAATATGGTCACATTCACAAATATCAGGGGTTAAGAACATCTTTTTGGGGAACACAATTCAACCCATAACACATTAAAATAATTTTTAAAAAGAATGACTATCCTCCAGAATGAACGTTATCACCAAGAAAAAGAGGTTACTTATACAGGAATAAAAATAAAATTGACAATGATCTACATCATCAACTAAACTGTATGGGAAAATAAAATGAAGTAATATCTTCAAAATTTTGAAGATATATAGTTTGTACCTAGAATACTATACCCCCAAGAAATATCTTTCAAGTTGAGGACAAAATAGTTTTTCAGTCATATAAATCTTCTAAAATTTAACGCCTTAGCAAATTGCTGTTTATTGGACCCAACTATCATTCCCATCTTCATTTCCCATAGCCTTGTAACAGCCAAGGTTGCCCACATTGTATATTTCTGACCAATAATAAGTGAAATTGTTTCATGGAGTACCTGGGAAAGTTTTTTTTTCCTTGATACAGATTCTACTCTTTTGTTTTCCTCATCTTTCCTACTATAAGGCTTGCATGAGATCTGTATCAGTAGCTATCTGTAACTATAAAGAAAGAAAAAATTGAAGAAATGTTGACCTAATATTATGTAGATCTGAACCAACATCTTGTAGTTAAAAGACACCAATAACTCTCTTTTTGTCTAAACTACTATTATATGGGTATTTTACTTGCAGACAGGGCATTCCCAATTAATGCATTCCCATTAGATCCTTTGAAATAATTATTTGAAAATTTAATCTAGCAAAAGAAAAAGTCTAAGAGGGAATATGATGGAAGAGGAAAACAGTGATTGTCAAAAGAATTATTGAATTTATAGTTAAATATATACAAGTATTGGTGGAATTATGAACAAATTAGTAACATTTTAAAATTTAAATCCAGGAAGATTTCAGGTGATAATTTGGGAGAGTAGTAAAGGAGAGTGCAAATGGAATAATGCTTTTGATATATTTGGAGAGTCAATATTAACTGTATACATGTAGAATTAAACATAGAGTTAAGATGGTCACAAGAAGAATAAAAAGTCGATTATTCAACTTCTAAACCAAGAAACACACAGTCAAGGAAACAGACATCAATACTTTCCCTAAGGTTTGTGTTGCTTATGGTCATCTGGGTGGAGATGAAGCAATGTTGTATTTAAAAAACTTTTGCCATGTTCAGCTGTGAGTGTAAGCAACTCTGCCTTGAATAAGACTTGATTATAAAGGCAGTATTTTTCCAGGATTTGCCACTGCTTGAAAACATTATATTAAGTATTGTGGGATGGCCTGGGTGATCTAAAGAGGGACTTCCTATAGGGCAGACAAGGGGAGACCCTGTAGAGGAAGCGTGGGACAGAATGAGAAGTGCCGGCAGACAGGTCAGTGGGGTTTCCCTCTCCCTTATGTACCTTGGTACATCAGCAGATCACTTGGTCAGAAATAAAAGTTGCTTGGAACATTACTGAATTTAAGTGGAAGGCCTACATGGATAAGAGAGATTCTTGCCTCTGGTGAAACTAAAAATGTGTGTGCTCTGAGATCAGATTTGAAGTACTAATAAATCCATTTCTCTTGAGATCCTTATATCTCTGTTATGTAACCTAGTTTTAAAATACTTTTCTTCTTTTAGACAAAAGCCAGCTGCAGTGGCGAGATGGGAAAACTTTGGTTTGGGCTCCTCTCCCTCAATTCATGTAACTTTCTTTCTCAGACCCATTCCTCCAAGTGCCTAGAATATTCATGCTGTCACTCCCAAGTTTACTTTGCCTCCTGCCATCACAATTGCTTGTCCTTTGTTCCCTCTCTTACGAATCCCATTGGAAGAAGCCCTTACCTGTGCTGGAAGATGATAAAGGTGAATGTATGATGTCTAGTCGGGATGTTTGTGTTTTTAACTAAAGATACCTAAATACCTGAGATCCTTGTGATTGCCAATAAATATTTAATAATGGAATTTCACGTACCCAGGTAGGCTATGGCAAGGAGATTTGTAAAGTTGATTTTTTTCTTGTGTGATTTTTTTAATCTACAAAAACTGAGAGAAATAGACCAAAATTTCTCTATAGTTCCTATGGGAACTAACACTTTTGATCTGCATGATTGATGATGCATTCCCTCTAGATACACCCCTATCTAATACAAAGGAGCACTACAAAGCTGCACACCTCACCTTACATAAAGCAAGCTCTAGCTACTGCTATCAGATACATAATGCAGATAGTGCCAATAGCTAAGTTTACTACCTTTTGATCTACAGGTCAAAGAAGCCATATGAACTGCCATTACACTTTTCAGGAGAGACATGAGAACACGATTCAACAGAATGCATAGCTTTCCTTCATTACATTGGAATAGCTTTTCTTTATTTTGGGAGAGAGTCCAGAAAGGTGATAGCTTTGACAGCTCACCTGAAAAATTAAAATAGCCATCTGTTTAAAAAAAAAAAACAGTTTTCAAAGGATCAGTTAGAAATATGACAAGCATGGTTAGGATTGGTATTTTTAGTAGTTGTCATTTTTCTTGGAATAATTCCTTTCTGTCATTCTTCAAAGCACAGTAGATTCCATTTTTATTTTTTTATATATAAGCACATACATTCTTATTGGACTTTTTATATCCAACTGCCTCCTTTTTCCATTTTCAGACTAATCTTTGATGACTTCACAATTGCTGGCAATTTAAAGTAATTCCCTGATTGACATTCTCCGTACCAAAATGGTAATTTCTCAATGACAGATGGTATCTAGCCTAAGCTCAATTATTAATTGGGGAATTCTTTTTCTTGTAACAAAAATTTGGCCCAGTCAACTAGTTATTGAGCTTCTACCATGTGTTCATATTTGGATGACAAAATATAAAAGTAAAGAAACTAATCATTTCTGAGTGTCTACTATGGCTTCAGAACTTAAAAATTAATGACTTTGTTTGAAATTCAGAGAAGTTTAGCCAGCTTCCCAGTTTTAGAGATATATAGCTTTGAAGTAATGGATTCAAGGTCAGCTTCCAATCTGTATAATTTGAAGACTGAGAAAAGACATAACATAACATGTTACCTGAAGGCATAGAGAGATCCAAGTACAGAAAGCCAAGGGCAAGACTACAGAACAAAGAGAATGCCTGGTAATCCAAAACACATCAGAAAAACAGGCAAGAGGACAGGATATCCCCATTGTCAATAATTCTGTGACAGAAAATGTGATGTACCTGGCTTTTCTAGAAGCACAGAGAAGAAAAAGGGACTTCATGTAAATTTAGATCCTGGGGCTGGAAGTAGGAGTTTATAACTAGAAGAATGGTTTCATTGTTGGGTATGAGGTGCTCTGGACATCAAAGACAAGTCAGGACTGAACAATGCTGTCACTGAGTCTCTGGGATGCCCTCTCTCAATCTCCTCATCCCATGATAACAACCCTCAGCTCAGATTGTGTATTAACTTCCAGCATCACAGAGTAAGCAGTGAGATTGACTCTGGAGGCTAGAAAAGCAGTGTTCTCTCCCTTAGGCTGTAGGAGAGGGATGTTTCTGAAAGTTTAATTTCTTCCTTCCTAATTTGAATATCTTTTCTTTTTTTCTGTCCTCCTCTCCCCAACCAACCCCGTCCCACCCCTCCCCTCCTGTTTCCTTGTCATATTGCCTTAGCCATGATATTCAGTAAAATGTTAAAAAGCAGTGGTAAGAGGGACATTTCAGCTTTATTCCCGGTCTTTGTGGGAAAGCTTCGAATTTTTCACCGTTAAGTGTGTGTGTGTGTGTATGTGCTCAGTTGTGTCTGACTCTTTATAGTCCCATGGACTGCAGCCCTCCAGGGTCCTTTGTTCATAGGATTTTTTCAGGCAAGAATACTGGAGCAGGTTGCCATTTCCTACTCCAGGGGATCTTCCAGACCCAGGGATCAAACCCATTTCTCCAGCATTGACAGACTGATTCTTTACCACTGTGCCAACTGGGAAACCCAAACTCACACTTTGGCAACCCCATGCGCTGTATCCCACCAGGTTCCTCTGTCCATGAGATTTCCCATGCAAGCATACTAGAGTGGGTCTTGAATTTTTCACCATTAAAAGTGTGTTAGCTATTGGGCTTTTTGATAGATACTCCTTTTCAAATTGAGGATGCTTTCTTCTGTTCTTTTATTGAGGTTTCTTAAAATCATGAATGGGTGTTGAATTTTGTCAAATATTTTTCCACATCTATAAATCCTCTGGAGAAGGAAACTACAACTCTAATCTTTTTGCCTGAGAAATCCCATGGACAGAGGAACCTGGCAGGCTCCAGTCCATGGGGTCCCAAAAGAATCAGACAGTACTTAGCCACTGAAAAACAGCAACAGTTGATATGATAATTTGGTTTTTCTTTTTGGCTCATTGATATAATTTGTTCAGTTGCTAAGTCATGTCCAGTTTTTTGCGACCCCATGGACTACAGCACACTAGGCTTCCCTGTCCTTCACTCTCTCCTGGAGTTTGCTCAGACTCATGTCCGTTGAGTCGGTGATGCTATTAACCATCTTATCCTCTGTCGCCCGCTTCTCCTTTTGCCTTCAATCTTTGCAGTGTCAAGCAGGGTCTTCTCCAATGAGTCAGCTCTTCACATCAGGTGGCCAAAGTATTAAAGCTTCAGCATCAGTCCTTCCAATAAGTATTGACAGTTGATTTTCTTTAGGATGGACTGGTTTTATCCCCTTCTGTCCAAGGGACTTATAGTCTTTTCTAGCACCGCAATTCAAAAGCATCAATTCTTTGGCACTCAACCTTCTTTATGGTCCACTCTCACATCTGTACATGCCTACTGGAAAAACCATAGCTTTAACTATATGTACCTTTGTCAGCAAAGTGATATCTCTGCCTTTTAATATGCTGTCTAGGTTTGTCATAGCTTTTCTTCCAAGAAGCAACCGTCTTTTAATTTTGTAGCTGCAGTCACTGTCCACAGTGATTTTGGAGCTCAAGAAAATAAAATCTCTCACTACTTCCACTTATTTCCCCTTCTATTTGTCATGAAGTGATGGGACCGGATGCCATGATCTTTGTTTTTTTGCATATTGTTTCAAGCCAGCTTTTTTACTCTCCTCTTTCACCTGCATCAAGAGGCTTTTTAGGTCCTCATTGCTTTCTGATATTAGAGTGGTTTTGTCTGTGTATCTGAGATTGTTGATATTTCTCCTGGCAATCTTGATTCCAGTTTGTGAGTCATTCAGCTTAGCATCCATGATGTACTCCTTATAAGTTAAATGAGTAGGGTGACAGCATACAGCCTTTTCATATTCCTTTCCCAATTTTGAACCATTTAATTGTTCCATATCCAGTTTTAACTGTTGCTTCTTGATTAGTATACAGGTTTCTCAGGAGACAGGTAAGGTGGTCTGGCATTCCCATCTCTTTAAGAATTTGCCAGTTTGTTGTGATCCACACATTCAAAGGTCACATAGTCAATGAGCCAGAAGTAGATGTTTTTCTGGAATTCCCTTGCTTTCTCTATGATCCAGTGGATATTGGCAATCTGATCTCTGGTTCTTCTGCCTTTTTTTTGAATTTTTGAATTGAAGGATAATTGCTTTCCAATATTGTGTTGCTTTCTGCCATGCATCAACATGAATCAGCCATAGGAATACATATGTCCCCTCCCTCTTGGCCCTCTCTTCAACGTCCCATCCTATCACATTCCTCTAGACTGTCACAGAGCACCAGTCTGAGCTCCTTGAGTCATACAGAAAATTCCCACTGGCTATCTATTTCACATATGGTAATATATATGTTTCCATGCTACATTCCATGCTCTCCATTCGTCCCATCCTCTCCTTCCTCCCCGTGTCTGCAAGTCTGTTCTCTATGTCCATATCTCCACTGCTGCCCTGCAAATAAGTTCATCAGTACCATCTTTCTAGATTTCATGTATATGCATTAATATATGATTTTTTTCTCTTTCTGACTTACTTAACTCTGTATAATAGGCTCTAGGTTCATCCACCTCATTAGAACTGACTTAATGCCTTCCTTTTAAATCCTGAGTCATATTCCATTGTATATATGTACCACAGCTTCTTTATCCATTCATCTGTCAATGGACATCTAGGTGGCTTCCATGTTCTAGTTATTGTAAATAGTGCTGTAATGAACACTGAGGTACATGTGTCTTTCTCAATTATGATTTTCTCAGGGTATATGCCCAATAGTGGGATTGTTGAGTCATATGGTAATTTTATTCCTAGTTGTTTTTTTTTAAGGAATCTCCATACTGTCTTCCACAGTGACTGTGTCAGTTTACATTCCCACCAACAGTGCAAAAGGGTTCCCTTTTCTCCACACTGTCTGCAGGATTCATTGTTTGTAGATCTTTAATGGCGGCCATTCTGACCAGTGTGAGGTGATATTTCATTCTAGTTGATTTGTATTCCTCTAATAATGAGTGATGTTGAGCATCCTTTCACGTGTTTGTTAGCTATCTGTATGTCTTCTTTAGAGACATGTCTGTTTAGGTCTTGTTTTCCTCGTATTGAGTTGCATGAGCTGCTTATATATTTTGGAGATTAATCATTTGTCGGTTGTTTCAATTGCTATTATTTTCTCCCATTCTGAGGGTTGTCTTTTCACTCTGTTTATAGTTTCCTTTGCTGTGCAAAAGCTTTTGAGTTTAACTAGGTCCCATTTGCTTATTTTTGTTTTTACTTCCATTACTCTAGGAGGTGTATCATAGAGGATCTTGCTGTGATTTATCTCATACATTATTCTGCCTATGTTTTCCTCTAAGTGTTTTATAGTTTCTGGTCTTAAATTTAGGTCTTTAATCCATTTCCAGTTTATCTTTGTGTATGGTATAAGAAAGCATTCTAATTTAATTCTTTTACACATAGCTGTCCAGTTTACCTAGCACCACTTACTGAAGAGACTATCTTTTCTCCATTGTATATTCTTGCCTCCTTTGTCAAAGATAAGTTACACATAGGTGCATGGACTTATCTCTGGCCTTTCTATCTTGTTCCATTGGTCTGTACTTTTGTGTTTGTGTGGCAGGTGGGTTCTTTACCACTGAGTCATCTGAGTTGATCACATAAGCTATAGGAAGATCAAACTAGAAATATTTAGCCAACTGCTAATGACCAACTGTGTATTACCATGAGAGCATGAAGCCCTGGGGGCTTCAAGCATAAATGGGTTCTCATCCCTTTGCATGTCTTTTTCTCCCAGAAACCACACAAATAAGACTAAAGAGGATCCTTGGAAAGCTTTCCCATGTTTTCAGCTGTAGGAAAAAAGCAATAGCTACTACCAATATTAACCTGGACCACTCTCTTCCTCTCCTCCATCTGCATTTCAGAACAAAATACCTTATCTTTATGGTGGTATTCTAGTGGAAACTCATTCCAAATTTAGCGAGGGGAATGGAGACCACTACTGAAGCTGCACCCATATTTGTGTCTCTAGAGGCTTCCACTCAGCTTGTACATCTGAAAGTTCTCAGCTCACATACTGCTGAAGCCTGCCTTGAAGGATTTTGGGCATTACCTTGCTAGTGTGTGCTGCTTCTGCTGCTAAGTCACTTCAGTCGTGTCCCACTCTGTGTGACCCCATAGACGGCAGCCCACCAGGCTCCTCCGTCCCCGGGATTCTCCAGGAAAGAACACTGGAGTGGGTTGCCATTTCCTCTTCCAGTGCATGAAGGTGAAGGTGAATTCACTCAGTCATGTCTGACTCTTAGCGACTCCATGGACTGCAGCCTACCAGACTCCTCTGTCCATGCGATTTTCCAGGCAAGAGTACTGGAGTGGGTCCCCAGTGCCTTCTCCTGCTAGCATGTGAAATGAGCACAATTATACAGTATTTTGAACATCTTTTGGCATTGCCCTTTGGCATTGGAATGAAAACTGACCTGAGGAATTTTTCTGAGGAAGCCTTACAAATAGCTGAGAAGAGAAGTGAAAGACAAGAGAGAAAGGTAAAGAAGTACCCAACTTAATGCAGAGTTCCAGAGAATAGCAAGGAGATACCAGAAGGCCTTCTTAAGTGAACAAAGCAAAGAAATAGAGGAAAACAACAGAATAGGAAAAAATAGAGATCTCTTGATGAAAAATAGATATATCAAGGTGACATTTCATGCAAGGATATGCACAATAAAGGACAGAAATGGTAAGGACCTAACAGAAGCAGGAGATATTAAGAAGAGGTGGCAAGAATACATAGAAGAATTATAAAAAAAAAAAAAAAAGATCTTAATGAGCCAGATAACCATGATGGTGTGATCACTCACCTAGACCCAGACATCCTGGAGTATGAAATCAAGTGGGCTTTAGGAAGCATCAGGCTTTCCTGGTGTCTCAGCTGGTAATGAATCTGCCTGCAATGCCTGAGACCTGGGTTCGATCCCTGGGTTGGGAAGATCCCCTGGAGAAGGGAATGGCTACCCACTCCAGTATTCTGGCCTGGAGAATTCCATGGGGTCCATGGGGTCACAAAGAGTCAGACACGACTGAATGACTTTCACTTAGGAAGCATCATTATGAGCAAAGCTAGTGGAGGTGATGGAATTCCAGCTGAGCTATTTAAAATCCATTAATATAATGAATTATATTAGTTGATTTTTAAATTACTTTTTCTTGGAGTAAAGTTGCAATGTTGTGTTTGTTTCTACTGTATAGCAAAATAAAACAGCCATACATATACACGCATCCCCTCCCTTTTGGACTTCCTTCCCATTCAAGTCAGCACAGTACATTAGGTCGAGTTCCCTGTGCTATAGAGTGTGCTATAGAGTACTCTCTCATGCATGTGCTTGGTTGCGTCCTGACTTCTTGCCACCCCATGGACTACAGCCTGCCAGACTCTTCTGGACATGAAATTTTCCAGGCAAGAATATTAGAATGGGTTGCCATTTCCTACTCCAGGGGATCTTCCTGAACCAGGGATGAAACCCACGTCTCTTGCATCTTTTGCATTGGCTGGTGGATTCTTTACCGCTTAGCCACCTGGGACGTCCCCATGTTCTCTTTAGTTATCCATATTATACATAGTATCAGTCGTGTATATGTGTCAGTATCAATGGCAACCCACTCCAGTATTCTTGCCTGGAGAATCCCATGGACAAAGGAGCCTGGGGGGCTACAGTCCATGGGGTCGCAAGGAGTTGGACACAACTGAGCGACTAAGACACACACAATCCCTCAACTCCTCCTACCCGCCATTGCCCTTTGTATCCATATATTTGACATCTGTGGCTCTATTTCTGCTTTGCAAATAAGATCATCTGTACTGTTTCTCTAGATTCCATATATACCTGTCTGAGTAATATTCCAACACACACACACACACACACCCCACATCTTCTTTATCCATTCCTCTGTTGATGGACGTTTAGGTTGCTTCCATGTCCTGGCTATTGTGAATAGTGCTACAGTGAACGTTGGAGTGCATGTACCTTTTTGAATTATGGTTTTCTTTGGGTACATTTAGGTTGTTTCCATGTTTTGGCTATTGTAAACAGTTGCTGTGAATATAGGGGTGAATGTTTCTTTTTGAATTATGGTTTGGTCTGGATATATGCCCAGGAGTGGGAGTGCTGGGTTATATGGTAGTTCTAGTTTTATTTTTTAAGGAACCTCCATACTGTTTTCCATAGTGGCTCTTTCAATTTACACTCCCACCAACAGTGCATGAGGGTTCCCTTTACTCCACATCATCTCCAGTATGTATTATTTGTAGATTTTTTTGGATCATTTTCAAATGTTGAACCAGACTTATATACCTGAAATAAATTCCACTTGGTCATGATGTATACATTTTTTTCTGTATTGTTGGACCCAATCTGCTAATATTTTGTTGAGGACTTTTGCTTATATTAGTCTGTAGTTTTCCTTTACTTGTAATCTCTTTGTCTGTTTTTGGTATTAGGGTAATACTGGTTTCATAGAATGAGTTAAAAAGTACTCCATTCACTTGTATTTTCTGAAAGAGATTGTAGAGAATTGATTAGATTTATTCCTTAAATGTTTGGTAGTATTCACCAGTGAATGCTGGGCCTGGTGCCTTCTGTTTTGTCGTTTATGGTTGATTTAATTTCTTTAATAGATATAGGTCTATTCATATTGTCTATTTTTGTGAGTGTAAGCTGGTCAGATTGTGTCTTTCAAGAAACTGGCCCATTTCATCTAGGTTATCAAATGTTGTGTATAGCATTGTTCATTACATTTTTTAACTTTTAATGTCCATTAGATCTGTAACGAATCCCCTTTTTCATTTTTGATATTAGTAATTTGTGTTATATCTCTCTTTTTCCCTAATTAGCTCAGCTATAAGTTTATTAGTATTATTGATCTTTTCTAAGAACCAGCTTTTGATTTAATTAAATTTCTCCTTGATTTCCTATTTTCAATTTGTTGATTTCTGCTCTAATTTTTATTATTTCCTTTCTTATGTTTACTCTGGATTAAATTCGTTATTTTCTCCTATGGTTGATTTTAGATCTTTTTTCCCCTAACATTCTTATTCAATGCTATGAATATTTTCTTTCTGTGTACACTTTCTTTCTGTGACTACTTTTGCTGCATCCCACAAAATCTGATGTTATGTTATCATTTTCATTTAGTTTAAAAGAAAATTTTTAATTTGTCTTCAAAGTTCTCTTTGCCTCATGTGTTATTTAGAAGTGTGTTCTTAATATATAGGTATTTGGTGATTTTCCAGCTATATTTCTGTTAATATTTTGTATTTGAATTCCATTGTGTTTTGAGAAAAGACTTTTTATGACTTCTATAATTTTACATTTGTTAACATTGTTTTGGGAGGAGGGAATGGCAACCCATTCCAGTTTTCTTGTCCAGAGAATTCCATGGACAGAGGAGCCTAGAGGTCTACAGTCCATGGGGTCACAAAGCATTGGAGACCACTGAGTGACTAACACTAACACTGTTTTATCACATAGAGTGATTTTCTGCCTTCTGGACCTATTCATTTCTAGTAGGGGAATGCTGTAGTCTTCAACTATGATAGTTGATTTATGTATTTCTCCTTGCAGTTATATCAGGTTTTGCCTCATGTGTTTAGAAGCTCTGTTGTTAAATGTGTACATATTAAGAATTGTAATGTTTTCTTGAGAATTGTCCTCTTTATCATTATGTAATGACCCTCTTTATCCCTGACAACTTTTTAATAAGTGCTAGCATGGTTTATTTTGTATGTAGTGTGAAAAATGTTCTACCTTCATTCTTTCGCATGTAACTGTCCAGTGTTCCCTGTATCACTTATTGAACTATCTTTGTCCACTGTATATTCTTGTCTTTATTGCAGATTGAAGTGAAAGTGAAAGTCATTTAGTTGTGTCTGACTCTTTGTGACCCTATGGACTATACAGTCCACGGAATTCTCCAGGCTAGAATACTGGAGTGGATAGCAATTCCCTTCTCCAGGAGATTTTCCCAACCCAGGGATCAAACCCAGGTCTCCCGCATTGCAGGTGGAGTCTTTACCAGCTGAGCCACCAGGGAAACCCAAGAATACTGGAGTGGTAGCATATCCCTTCTCCAGTGGATCTTCCTGGCCCAGGAATCTAACTAGGGTCTCCTGCATTGCAGGCAGATTCTTTACCAACTGAGCTACTAGGGAAGCCCCTATTGTAGATTAATTGACCAGAAGTTCATGGGTTTCTCTGGGCTCTCTGTTATGTTCCATTGATCTACATGTCTGTTTTTATACCAGAACCATGCTCTTATTATTGTAGCTTTATAGTATAGTCTGAATACAGATAGAGTAACAACATCATATTTGTTTTATAGGAAAGGAAAAATTTCACTCCTTTAGTTTTTGCAGAAAAATCAGCTGTTAGACCCATGGGTGTTCCCTCATAGTGGACACTTTATTTTCTCTTGCTCTCTTTAGAATCTTCTCTGTAACTTTTGCCATTTTAATATCTCTGTGCTTCCTATATCTGGATATCTGTTTCCTTCTTAAGGTTTGGGAATTGTTCAGCTTTAATTTAATTGGATGCATTTTTCACAGCTTTCCCCCTTTCTTTTCTTTCTGGGATCCCTATAATGTGAATGATGGTACACCTGATACTATTTCAGACATCCCTTAAGCTGTTCTCATTTCTAATATTTGTTTTTCTTTTTCCTTCTTATTTTGCTTAACTTTCTCTTTCTCTATGAGATTACATGAAACAGTTACCTATTCTGGTCTTGAAAGGCTGTCCTTATGGGAGCATCTCTGTGAATTTTGTGTGTGCCCAGTATCTTCTGTGGAAGAGCTGGATTGAAGTGAGCATGAGCCATGTCTTCCCTGTATGTGTGATGGGAGCTATCATCATGGTAGGAGGTGGGGCTGGAGATGGAGAGTTAGAGCCAGAGCCTCGGTGACCTGAGGCTTTTCCTCTGCTCACTGGCCAACATTTCCCTATTGATTTGGGATCTGGTCCCACATTTCCAGAGCAGAAGCCCTGATGTTTGGGACCTAGCTGGCTCCATTCCCTCCAAGTGTGTGCTCTCCTCTTTCTCATCCCTGGCACATTTGACTCATAGAGGAGTACTGTTAGAGCAAGAACTGAATGGATACTCAGCATGGGTCAGGGCATGGACTGAGTTGGCCTTGGTCCCAGTCAGTGTTCCAAGCCTCTCCCAGTGTGTTGTCTTCAGAACATCCAGCAATGGTGCCCTTGCTGCGTTCAGATGCTGTTTTGAGTCTGAGCTGGCTCCATCCATATATACTGTGTTCTCTCCTCAGTTGCTGCAGCTCTCGCCCTAGTGTGGAAGTATGATATGGAGCAGGAGAGGTTGGAATCAGTGTGCATCTCAACTTAGGCTGCACACATGGATGGTCACAGGTTCAGTTCAGTTCAGTCGCTCAGTCGTGTCTGACTCTTTGTGACCCCATGAATCACAGCACTCCAGGCCTCCCTGTCCATCACCAACTCCCGGAGTTCACTCAAACTCATGTCCAGAGAGTCGGTGATGCCATCCAGCCATCTCATTCTCTGTCGTCCCCATCTCCTCCCGCCCCCAATACCTCCCAGCATCAGTCTTTTCCAGTGAGTCAACTCTTAGCATGAGGTGGCCAAAGTATTGCAGTTTCAGCTTTAGTATCAGTCCTTCCAATGAACACCCAGGACTGATCTCCTTTAGAATGGACTGGTTGGATCTCCTTGCAGTCCAAGGGACTCTCAAGAGTCTTTTCTAACACCACAGTTCAAAAGCATCAATTCTTCGGCGATCAGCTTTCTCCACAGTCCAACTCTCACATCCATACATGACCACGGGAAAAATTACAGCCTTGACTAGTCGGACCTTGGTTGGCAAAGTAATGTCTCTGCTTTTTAATATCTAGGTTGGTCATAACTTTCCTTCCAAGGAGTAAGTGTCTTTTAATTTCATGGCTGGAATCAGCATCCTCAGTGATTTTGGAGCACAGAAAAATAAAGTCTGACACAGTTTCCACTGTTTCCCCATCTATTTCCCATGAAGTGATGGGACCAGATGCCATGATCTTAGTTTTCTGAATGTTGAGCTTTAAGCCAACTTTTTCACTCTCCTCTTTTACTTTCATCAAGAGACATTTTAGTTCCTCTTCACTTTCTGCCATAAGGGTGGTGTCATCTGCATATCTAAGGTTATTGATATTTCTCCCAGCAATCTTGATTCCAGCTTGTGCTTCTTCGGCCCTGATAAAACCCCAGCAGTTTAAGCTCTGTTTAAATAGTGTCTTCTGAGGGTAGACCACGTTAAGGAGAACAGAATGCTCTGGTATATTTCAGGTTAAATCCTTGTTTCTCCCACTGCTGGAAGCATGAGGAGAATTTTTTTTTTCTTTGATATTTACTCTGAGAACCTGGTAGAGCTCTTGTCATCGTCGTCAAGTCGCTTAGTTGTGTCCGACTCTTTGCGACCCCATGAACTGTAGCCTACCAGGCTCCTCCCTCCATGGGATTCTCCAGGCAAGAGTACTAGAGTGGGTTGCCATTTCCTTCTCCAACTCTGGTAGAGCTCTAGGAGGTAAAAACTCATAAAAGTGTGGGCACATTTCTCCCATCCACCGATGACTTGGTCTCCTTGGAGGTTTTATTTCTCAGACTTGTTTGCACTGAGACTCCAACAATTCATAATTACAGTTCAGAATTTCCTGTCTTGTCTCTGTACTGGTTCCCAAGGAGGATGCTGCTCATGCGTTTCTGTTCCAGTACGTTCTAATTCTTTGTATTTGCCTGTCAGTCTCTCCAATTTGGCAGTGGTTTTACCTGTGTTCTCACTTCTGTTACAGTTCTAAGTTGTTGACTTCTCAGTTTATTCGGCTTTTATCCTTACTAGGTAAAATTAAGGACTGTTGTTAGGAAGGAGTGGTGCTATCCAAGCTTCTTACCTGTTGAACTGGAAATTGGAGCTCTGCAGTTTCCTTTTAAATGTGTTTTTCTGTTCCTTCCAATGTTAATTTTTTACTGTCCCTTCCAATGTTAACATTTTTTACAATGTTAAGTTTTTCAAAATTTAAATACTTGGTTTCAATTTGTCATTTGAATATTTTTGGATATTCAAATATCTTTGGATGCATTTGGATATGTTTTTGCAGTTAGCCCTATTTTTCTGTTTTACAAAATTCTGCTGACATCTTTTCCAGTCTTCCCTCAATAGCCACATGTTGGGAATCCTCACTAAAGCTTCCCTGATTCTGCTTTAGTTTTGGATATTTCATAAAACCCAAACAATAAACATTTAAGCTTATCAAGAGTTATTCATAATTTAGGTCTCTCATATCACATAGATATTTGTCTTCCTCTGAATTGACATTAATATAATTCATTTGGTGACTGCTGCTTTGTTACTATTCACAAGTATTTAATATTTGTCATTTAACATTGTGTATGCCAATGGTACTAATATTCCAAGTATATTTCAAAATTATTACTAGAAATAATTGGTCTAATACCATTCAGTAAACATTTTTAGAGACTTTAAAAAATGATTACATTTTGTTTTACATTTGTGTATTTTAAAATTAATCTATAGTTTATAAATATTTAAATTTATTTGTTCTATTTTTATTCCTTATTATGGATTAATATTTATAATAGATGTGTAATTTCTAAGTTGTTCACCTTTAACAACGTGCATGCCACCCAAAACAAGAAATAGAACATTTATTTCCCAAAGAAAGTTCTCCTGTGTTCTTCCAGTCAAATGTTTTTCTTCCCAAAGCAACTACTTTAAGATTTCTGTGTTAAGAACTATAAAAAGTCTCTGATTTTACTCTTCTTGAAACATAGTAAGTCATCCTGCCAATCTCACAGATTCTTGCAGAAGACATGATTTATAATATTAGTGAAACCATTTTGGATTGTAAGCAAATAAGCTGTGAAAAATGATTATAGCCTTTAAAGCAAGGTTGAGGATGAAAACTCATAAGAGACAGTGAACAATAATAGAAGCCTTCAGTGAAATGTCATGGATTTTATTATAGACAAAATATCTGTGTACTCCTCTCTCCTAAATTCATTTCTTGAAATCCTAACCCCTCAATGTGATGATGCTAGGAGACTGGGGCCTCAGGAGGTAATTGAGTCATGAGGGTGGAGTCCTCATGAATGAGATTAGTGCCTTTATAAAATGAGACTCAAGAGCTTGCTCAGGCTCTCTGGTTTCTGCCCTGTGAGGATGAAAAAGCAGGTCAACATGCTGCGACCCACAAGAAGGAATCCACCATGCTCAACCATGTTGCCATCCTGATCTCAGACCTCAAGCCAATACAGATTGGCTTCATGTTTACCAAATGACTTCTAAGATCCTAGGCTTCATTCTTTGATTCTAATTCTTATTTTGAGCTGCATTATTTGAAAGGCAAGTGTCCAATTTAGCATATTACAAAATGAGAAAGACATATGTGAAATGATATTATGGGTTTATATGGAAAGTTTTTCCATTTTGCACATTAATATAAAAGTGGTCTCTAAGTGCCTAAGGTTGACAACTGATGATGAGACTTGAGCTGAGGTGATTGTCATCTTAGAAGAACTAGTAGAACTTGAGATTAAAGTGATTCAATTGACTGAATCTATACTTATACTTTGGAAAAGTGCATCTTTTTCTTGACAATTGGCTTTGCAATAAATTTTCTTTAAATTTGGTTTATTTTCTTTTAACCATGTTTTTAAAAAAGTAAATGTGATATACAGAATGATACATTACAAAGCCAAGGATAAGTCTATTTCTGGAAATTGAGCATAATTTTTGAATAAAAATACTTTAAGACAGAGTGAAAGAGCTAGCCTCCAAATTTTTATTGCCTTAATTCTACTCAGCACATTTTTGACAGTTGAGGCAAGGGAAATGTTCTATGTCTTTCTTATTAAGCTCAAGGTCTTTTTCAGTTTGTTTGGTAACTATTGATCAGCATAAAGGGTACTAAACACTGAGAACTTAGAGGATGGATAATTTTTACCCTAAAAATAGAGAGTGTTGGGTAGGAGGAGGGGATCTGGGCAGCTCTAAAGCAATGGAGAGATGAATAGGCCACGTTTGTGGTGGCTAGGTTTGTACAGCTGATTAAGAGATTGTTTTAAAATTATGCTATTTTAAATATAACTTATGATCTTCAGGAATGTAATTACTTTCCTCTCCTAGAGAAATTTTTTTTCAAGAAACCAATCATGTTTCTAGTCAATTCCTGTCAGTTTGATATTTTTTGATCACAGAGAGACTACAGGATGCCCAAATTTGATGGAGAAGAGCTATATACACATAGTTGTATTTATTTATGCATTTATTTTATTTTTCTGTAGTTTAGTTTAATGATCAATTTTGCTGTCTTCATAGTACAAAATGGGTTTCTACCACGTTGGTAAAGAATGTCAATTGTATTTTAAGCTAAGAGTAGTCAGATGACACAGCTCTGACCAATGATACATAAGTGGAAGTCAGTGGATGGGGCTTTCAGGAAGATTTTTAAAGGGATATGATTTAACTGGTGTGTTCAAATGAAATTGTTATCAGAGAAATAATTTTACCATCAGAAATTAATTACCAAAGGCAAGAGGCTCTTCTTAAGAAAAAAATCAGCATTTTAAATAAAAAATCTAACAACAAATTGGAAATAAACATAAAAGAGGCTGGGTGGGGGTAGGGGTGGAATATCAAGTAATGGCACGTATTAAGGCAGAGGATAATCTATCAGGTTTGAGGAAGTTTATAGCAAAAATGTTCTTCACTCAGAAATTCTTTCAGATAAAGACTAAATCTTTTTTTTTTAAATCTTACTCCATTATTAATTTTTCTGTGATTTATACTGGCTTTTCTTACTGAGGCTGGACCTTTCACAGTTCATTTGTTTTCAAAATGTATCAAAAGAATATCTCCTACCCTTCCCAAAGTTGTAGTCACGGTAACAATTATATTCTAGTCTGAGACTCTGTTGAATAAACATATCTCCTTACTCCGTATTGCCAAAATAGCTGAGTCCTAGCTCCAGTGTGTGATTTATGAGTTCTTTCTTCAGTTTGCATGGTCATCTGCAGGAATTTAGCCTCCTTATTCACAAAAGAGGTGATTCAATTAAGTGAAAGTTAGACATTTGTGTGACAATGATTAAATTTGGAGTTTTCCCACTGGAATATCTTTGACAGAGCCAGTTCTGCTCTAACAGCAACTGTACACTAAGGGGAATGACTCCCTGTGCTGCCACTTGGTCCTCCCATGCCAGCCACCTGCATCTAGAGTTAGAGTCTGTGAGGAGATGCTGGGGGGAAGCAAGCAAGTCATTTCTTTTCTGTAATCAGTAAATACTAAAAGAGAACGGATGGTTCTTCCAGTGAGTATCCAACCTGTAATTTAAGATGAGATCAGGAAACGCTTTTTTTTTTAATTGAAAAAAATTTTTCATTTGCTGCTTTTTTTTTTCATTTGTTCATTAAAACATCAGCTCTTCATTTAACTCATCTATCTCCAAATTCGGAGAAGGCAATGGCACGCCACTCCAGTACTCTTGCCTGGAAAATCCCATGGATGGAGGAGCCTGGTGGGCTGCAGTCCATGGGGTCGCTAGGGGTCGGACACGACTGAGTGACTTCACTTTCACTTTTCACTTTCACACATTGGAGAAGGAAATGGCAACCCACTCCAGTGTTCTTGCCTGGAGAATCCCAGGGAAAGGGGAGCCTGGTGGGCTTCAATCTATGGGGTCACACAGAGTCGGACATGACTGAAGTGACTTAGCAGCAGCAGTAGCAGCATCTCCAAATTAGTGATTTGGTCTGTGCTCAGCTGAATGACTTTTCCGGGCTTATCATGTGTGAGTGATCTGTGCTGGGTTGGTTGTGGGCTGGTTGATCCAGGGCTGCCTGAGCTGAGATAGCCCCTCTCTTCATCTGAGATTCTCTCATTTCTCTTATCTCCAGAAGACCAGCCTATCCTTGTCCACATGGTGGTAGGAGTCTGAAAGACAGTGTTACATGCAGGACCTCTAGAGATCTAGGCTTAGAAATGGGAAACTGTCATTCCTATCAAATTCTCTTCACCAGGCCATCCCAGATTTAGAGATGAGGAAAAAGCCTCCACCTTTTGTTGTGAGGAGCTAAAAATTATATTGAAAAGGACATGGATACAGGAAGTAGTGAGGATTTTGTGTTACTTTTGCAAACTACCCAACTTGCCATTGGCCAAGAAGATGGTTTTCAAGTCAATACTAAAAAAATTGATCTTAGTTGAAGGCAGCAACTTAGCTGATACCACATTCAAGTAAGAGATTGCTTTACATGGTGTGGGGTGTAAGCACAGAGGCAGAGAAGTGCCTACATATTGATTTCTACTTTGTCAATGGACTTTACTTTAAATCATGTTATTTTGTTGTTACTCTTTTATTAAGAGAAACTAAGAAATATATTTAAAATGTGGCACATGCAACTCTATGCTTCAATCAGTTTAATTCAGCAAAAGAATTTCCTTGAAACAAGGAAAAAAACGAGAGATTCATAGACAATCAAGATTATTTTACTACATTAGCTTCTTCGTGTTGAAAATCTGTCAAGTCTATGATATGTTCAGATAACACTTGTTTTTGGTATGATAATGAAATTGTTGTCTTACCCTACTGTATTCTCCTCTGTCATTATTTTGTTCAAGCAGGAGACTGCTGAACTGAACCATGAAATGAATTGTATTGAACATCAACAACAAAATTGTTCTGGATGTCATCTGAATTTTCATTTCTGTTTGTTCACTTCTTTTTAGAGTTATAGCTTTGATAAGAATGTAATGTTTTTCATTAGATATTAACTCATAGAGGGAGACAACAAAGCTGACTTAAATTGGCATAGTTTAATATAATAAAGGAATCATCAGCATCAGTAAAGTTATTCAGCACTAAACATAGATCTGCCAATTCCATTCTTTCACAATGCAATATTTGTTAACTGTTCTCCACACATTGTTATGGTGCCCAAGAGTTATTCTTTAGCCCCAAAACATTTGAGCAGGACTGAAGTGGGTAAAGGATTTGGCCAAGCAGATATCAGGGGAAGAAATTTCTAGCAGCTGGAAAGATAGAATTAGGCAAGTTCTTTGTGTTCTCCAGGAACAACAAGCTGATCACTATAACTGGAGAAAATTGAACTGGGAAAAAAAGGGAGGATATTAATTCAAAGAGAAAAAGTGGGGGAAAATCATGTAAGTGTAATGAGTTTGACTTTTACTCTGAGATATGGGAAGACAGTTAAAGGATTTTGAGCAGAATCCTGGAGTGATTTGTTGTTGTTTATTTTCCAGTTTATTTTTATTGAAGTATAGGTGATTTATAATGTATTAATTTCTGCTAAATAGAGTGATTCTGTTACTCATATACATATAGTCTTTTTCATGATACTTTATCTCAGAATATTGAGTATTCCCTGTGCTATAGGATCTTGGATCTTGTTGTTGATCCATTCTATGTGTCTTTATTTATAAAATGATCACTTTGCCTACTCTGTCAGAATAGAACATGTGTGTGTTGAGGACTGGTAGTGGATAGACAGCTATATAATAGAAGCTGGGGACACATCAAGAAGTATGGTCTCTTCTCTTAAATCCATTCTGTTTCCTTCTTCTTATCAGATCAATACATTAGAGGTATAATCTTTGCAAAGTACAATTCCAAGGCTTCTTTGCTAAAAGGTTTCAAGCTGAATTTGATAAAAAATAAACACTGTCATGAATTTAAAGGCAGGAAGAAGGGAGAACCAACATCCCACTTTCTGTTTGCTTTGAGTTTTACCTCGAGTGGCTGCCCAACATGTTCCTTGGTTAGTCCATGCTGGACAGACCGCTCTGGTTACTACTTGGGGTGGGTGATCTTAGCTCTTGGGTTCTAGTAACATCACCTCAAAGGTTAGGGTAGCAACTGCTGTAGTAAGTAATGGCCAGATGATTTTAACTCTTCTGCTGGTTTCTTCAGATATTGTAACTTTTAAAAATAATTAATTGATTTCCACTAATTCCCCAAAGTAGTTTCTGTTATTCCATTGGATCTTGACTAATAGAGTGGGCTATTATAATAGGGTAAAGATAATGGTGGCTCAGAAATTGGTGATAGCAGTGGAAATGATAAGAAGGCATTAGAGCAAATAAATATTTTGTAGGTTGATTCAGCGGAGAAGGCAATGGCAAGCCACTCCAGTACTCTTGCCTAGAAAATCCCATGGATGGAGGAGCCTGGTAGGCTGCAGTCCATGGGGTCGCTAAGGGTCCGATAAGACTGAGCAACTTCACTTTCACTTTTCACTTTCACACATTGGAGAAGGAAATGGCAACCCACTCTAGTGTTCTTGCCTGGAGAATCCCAGGGATGGGGGAGCCTGGTGGGCTTCCGTCTATGGGGTCACACAGAGTCGGACACGACTGAAGTGACTTAGCAGCAGCAGCAGCAGCAGCAGCAGGTTGATTCAGCAAGATTTCTGATAGGTTCTATGAGTTTTATAGGAGAAATAAATAATCAAAAATAACTCTAGAGGGTTTGTCCAATACATTAAAAATAGCATTTCCATTAACTGAGATGAGAAATAAAAAGTAAGAGTAAAATGGAGGAAATCAGGAATTCAGTTTTGGACATGCTATGTATGAGCTGTCTATTACACACCTCATAGGCAATGTCAAATTTTCAGTTGGACACACAAACACACATACATATACATATATATGTATATGCATCTGGTGTTCAAAAGAGGGGACCAAACTGGAGATATAAATTTGAAAATCAACAGCTTTTATAATTACATGAACTGAACTGAACTGATGCAAAATTATGAGATGAGGAGATCATCCAAAAATGAGCATATATAAAGAAGAGAAGACTATGAAAAGTGAATGAGAGATGCATTTACCACACCTTCAATTATTTAAAATCTTAAATATTCAGTTCAGCCACTCAGTCATGTCTGACTCTGACAAAACATGGTCCACTGGAGAAGAGAATGGCAAACTGCTTCTGTATTCTTGCCTTGAGAACCCCATAAACAGTATGAAAAGGCAAAAAGACACTGAAAGATGAATTCCCCAGGTTGGTAGGTGCCCAGTATACTCCTGGAGAAGAGTAGAGAAATAACTCCAGAAAGAATGAAGAGATGGAGCCAAAGTGAAAACAGTGCCCAGTTGTGGATGTGGCTGGTAATGGAAGTAAAGAACAATATTGCATAGGAACCTGGAATGTTAGGTCCATGAATTAAGGTAAATTGGAAGTGGTCAAACAGGAAATGGCAAGAGTCAACATTGACATTTTAGAAATCAGTGAACTAAAATGGACTAGAATGGGTGGATTTAATTCAGATGACCATTACATCTACTACTGTGGGCAAGAATCCCGTAGAAGAAATGGAGTAGCCCTCATAGTCAACAAGAGAGTCCAAAATGTAATATTTCGGTGAAATATCAAGAATAACAGAATGATCTCTGTTCGTTTCCAAGGCAAACCATTTGATATTGCAGTAATCCAAGTCTACGCCCCAACCACTAATGCCAAAGAAGCTGAAGCTGAATTGCTCTATGAAGATCTACAAGACCTTCTAGAACTAACACCAAAAAAAAGATGTCCTTTTCATCATAAGAGACTGGAATACAAAAGTAGGAAGTCAAGAGATACCTGGAGTAACAGGCAAGTTTGGTCTTGGAATACAAAATGAAGCAGGGCAAAGGCTAACAGAGTTTTGTCAAAAGAGTGCACTGGTCATAGAAAATATCCTCTTCCAACAACACAAGAAACGACCCTACACATGGACATCACCAGATGGTCTTACATATTAGTACTTCCCCGTATAATTTCCTACAATGATGTTAGAAATACTCTGCCTCTGTACTGATAGCTGATATAGTAGCTGTATTAGTTTTATGTTTCTACCATAACAAGTTATCCCACATTTGGTGTCTTAAACACTAAAAAATATCCTGCAATTTCATAGGTTAGTAGTCCAAAATGGTGTCAGTGGTCGAAAATCAAAGTGTTGGCAGAGTTACATTCATTTCTGGAAGCTCTAATGGAGAATCTACCTGTTTTGGCTTCTCTAAACCACCTGCATCCCTGGGCTCAGTCCCTCTTTGCAACTTTAAAGGCAGTGTGGCTTGTTGAATACTTCTCATATCATACTACTATAATCTTTTCTTCTGCCTCCTGCTTATACTTTTAAGGACCCTTGTAACTAAAGTAAGCCTACCTAGATAATTCAGGCTAATATCCCTATCTCAATGTCTTTAACCTTAATTACATCTGCAAAGCCCCTTTCACCTTGTAAGGTAACATATTCACAGATTCTGGGGATTAGGATGTGGACATAACTTTGGGGGCGACTATCCATCCTAACAGTGTGACCACTATCTTTATGGTGATAAGGCACTAAACGTAAGGCTAGTGCTGCTGAGAACAAGATATTTTTAAATTAAAATTTAAAGACCTGAATGTGGTTAGTGGCTGTCTTTTTGGATAGCACAGATCTAGAGGAATAGGAGAGTGAATAGAATAGGGAAATGTATTGTGATCACAGATAAGAATTGAGAGCCACATATGGTTCATAGTCATGAATTTTAAGTAAGACTTCAGCATGCCTGTGCATATTTCTACAGCCATTGTTTAACTAGTGATGGCACCCTTACACTTGACTTGAGGAAACAGTATCAGAAAAATAACTGTAAACCAAAAGTAGGAAAGTTTTGGATTCAAGAAGCAGTGATGAGCAAAGTGGCCAGAAAAATGTTCATTTACCTAATAATTATTGAGGCTTCCACTCCAAATTTTAATATAATTCTTAAATGAGGATTCACAAAACTTACCTAAACAATTTCTCACATAAACAATTATAATAATTTATCAAAATTCAAAGGGTTAATTCTTGACATTGATGGAAAAATGGATTGAAATATTTTGTTCCACGTTTAAGGATAACTGATAGAATAATTCTTTGTGACCCAATGGACTATAACCTCCCAGGCTTCTCTGTCCATGAAATTTTCAAAGCAAGAACACTGGAGTGGGTTGCCATGCCCTCTTCCAGGGGATCTTTGTAATCCAGGGATCTAACCTGTGTCTCTTATGTCTGCTGCATTGGCAGGCAAGTTCTTTACCACTAGTGCCACCTGGGAAGCCCAATAGAATAATAGAAATAAGACATAGAATTTGTAATTCATTAAGAAGAACTGGGTCAGGAATATCCACTGGAGAAGGGATAAGCTACCACTCCAGCATTTTTGGACTTCCCTGGTGGCTCAGCTGGTAAAAGAATCCACCTGCAATGTGGGAGATCTGGGTTCGATCCCTGGGTTGGGAAGATCCCCTGGAGAAGGGAACGGCTAACGACTCTAGTATTCTGGCCTGGAGAATTCCATGGACTGCACAGTCCAGGGGGTCGCAAAGAGTTGGACACGACTGAGCGACTTTCACTCAGTCAAGGAGAAAGAAGTAGCATAGTTAGTTTAATAAAAAAAAAATAATTTTTAAATGACAGTAAAAACATGAATAGAAAATATAACATAAGATGGCAACAAAAAGTTTAAACGTATTAATTAGATAAATTCCCCATTAAAGACAAAGAACATAATTAGTCATTTTTAAGAGTCACATTTAAAGGACACACATTGATAAAACTGAGTGGAAGAGTTAGAAGCCAGACAATAGATGGAGATTTCAACAGATGTGGGAGACATTCTTCCCAGTACAGGTTTGAATTCACAATGCCTTTGGGACTCTAAACTGCCCAAATACAGGTTTAATTTAAATCACCAGTTAGTAGTTCCCCAAACAAATCAATGTTTTTGAGGTGGGGGACAGTGTTCCTGGCTGCTACCTCCCCATGAGTCTTCTAAAACAAAGCTTAATAATTCACATGCCTTTCTATGAACCCAGATATTGCTTTTTTTCTTTCAAGACAGAAAATACTTTGAGAAACAAATATACATAAAGATAATAGAACCCTGTGCCAGTGCCAATATTAATCAAATTAGTTTTCCCTTTCCCTTTGTTTTTTTTTTTTAATTTAATTTTATTGATTGATTTTTGGTTGTGCTGGGTCTTCTTTCCTGCACAGGATTTTTCTGTAGTTGCAGTGCTTGGGCTTCTCATGGTGGCTTCTTGTTGAGGAGCACAGGCTTAGACTCGTGGACTTCAATAGTTGCAACACATGGGCTCAGTAGTTGTGACCCCTGGGTTCTAGAGCACAGGCTTAGCAGTTATGGCGCTAGGGCTTAGTTGCTCCTGGGCATGCAGGAGCTTCCCATCTTCCCAGACCAGGGATTGAACCCATGTCTATCACACTGTCAGGCAGATTTTCTACTACTGAGTCACCATGGAGGCCCAGTTTCCCCTTTCTAATGAAGAAAAAAAATGACTGTTGGGCATTTGCACAAAATCAATAGAATTAACAATTTTAGACATTATCTATCACTTCCTACCTTTGAAAGATCAGAATTTGCTCACACTCCTGTCTCTTCTTGCCTTTGTCATTTTTACGCTTGATATTTTTAACTCTCTGTGGTTACCTTAGTTACTTTAAATAATATTCCTTTGCTGATCTTTCTTATGACAATAACTTTAGACAAGGATCTGAACTACTTTCCATGTTACAAGAAGACATTATTGAACCTACCATTTAATTTTCTTCTCATCTCAAGCTCTCATGTAGACACTTTCATCATTGTAATTTCAAAGGACAATAACATTGCAGTTAATTTATCTGCGCTTAGTCAAAGTTTAAGCAAAACATCTAAATTCAACAAGCTGTGCTTTCATTATTATGTCTTTGTTCATTCCTGAGTCAAGTAGTATACTAAAATTTACCTTTTCTTCTCAATAGGTCTGATGCTATAATCCCTGTGACTCTAAAAACATCAAGCTCAAATGAATTTTTGATTCTCATGTTCCTTTGACAAGCCAAAATCAGGCCACATTTTACACTCTGCTTATTATTAGGACCATGTCTAGCTTCCTCTTAGCAGCATCCCCACCAAATAGGTACATCTATTATGATTGATCATCCTGTGTTGATACATCATAGTCATCCTAAGGCCAAGGTTTACATCAGGGTTCCTTTTTGGTATTGTACTTGCTATGGGTTTGAACAACTGTATAATGACACATGTATCACTGTGTATCTTACAAAGTATTTTTATTTCCCTAAAAATCCTCTGTGCTCCTCCTGTTCATCCCTTCTTCTCCCCAGCCTCTGGCAACCCTGATGATCTTACTGTCTCCACAGTTTTGTCTTTTCTAGAATGTCATGTAGTTAAGAGTCCAAAATCTGTAGCTTTTTCAGGTTGGCCTCTTTCACTTAGTAATATACATTTAAGATGTCCTTTTGTGGCTCAATAGCTTATTTCTTTTTAGTGCCAAATGGTTTTCCATTGTCTGGATGTAACATCATTTATCTATTTGCCTCCTAAAGGACATTTTGATTGCTTCCAAGTTTGGGCAGTTGTGAATAAAGTGGCAGGTTCTTGTGGGAACATAAATTTTCAACTCTTTGACTAAATACCAAAGAGCAGGATTGCTGGATTACATGGTAAGAGTATGTTTAGTTTTGTAAGAAATGGCCAAACTATCTTCCAAAGTGGCTGTATTATTTTGCATGCCTGCCAGCAGTGAATTCCTGTTGCTTTACATCTTTGTCAGCATTTGATGTTGTCTGTGTTCCATATGCACACAGATTTTGGGCATTCTAATAGATGTGTAGTGGTATCTTGTCTTAATTTGCATTTCCTTTATGATATATAATGTGGAACATCTTTTCGTGTGCTTAATTGCCATCTGTATATCATCTTTGATGAAGTGTCTGTTAAGATTTTTGGCCTATTTTTTTAATCAGATTTCTGTTTCTTTATTGTTGAGTTTTAAGTATTCTTTGTATGTTGTGGACTTAAGTCCTTTATCAGATATCTTTTTTGAATATTTTTTTTTGTGGCTTATCTTCTCATTTTTTTGACATTATCTTTCACAGAGCAAAAATTTTAAATCTCAATCAATTCTAGTTTTATCAATGATTTCTATCAAGGATCAATGCTTTGATGTTACATCTAAAGGCCATTACCATACCCCAAAACATCAAGATTTTCTCCTATATTATCTTTTAGAAGTTTTAGAGTTTTGCATTTTACGTTTAGGTCCATGATCCCTTTTAACTGAATTTTTATAAAGCATGTGAGGTCTGTGTCTAGATTTATTTTTATGTAGATGCCCAGCTGTTGCCATTAATGTTTTCCCTTGACATTTTATTTTTTTTAAATATAAAGGATGTCAATTATACATTCTTTCAGTTCAGTTCACTCAGTCGTGTCCAACTCTGCAACCCCATGGACTTCAGTATGCCAGGCTTCCCTGTCCATCACCAACTCCTGGAACTTGCTCAAACTCATGTACATTGAGTCAGTGATGCCATCCAACCATCTCATCCTCTGTTGTCCCCTTCTCCTCCACCTTCAATCTTTCCCAGCATCAGGGTCTTTAAAATGAGTCAGTTCTTCACATCAGGTGGCCAAAGTATTGGAGTTTCAGTTTCAGCATCAGTCCTTCCAATGAATATTCAAGACTGATTTCCTCTAGGATGGACTTGTTGGACCTCCTTGCAGTCCAAGGGACTCTAAAGAGTCTTCTCAAACACCACAGTTCAAAAGCATCAATTCTTCAGTGCTCAGCTTTCTTTATAGTTCAACTCTCACATTCATATATGATTACTGGAAAAACCATAGCTTTGATTAGATGGGCCTTTGTTGGCAAAGTAATGTCTCTACTTTTTAATATGCTGTCTAGATTGGTCATAGCTTTTCTTCCAAGGAGCAAGCGTCTTTTAATTTCATGGCTGCAGTCACAATCTGCAGTGATTTTGGAGCCCCAAAACATAAATTTTCTCACTGTTTCCATTGTTTCCCCATCTATTTGCCATGAAGTGAAGGGACCAGATGCCATGGTCTTCATTTTCTGATTGTTGAGTTTTAAGCCCACTTTTTCACTCTCCTTTTTCACTTTCAACAGAGGCTGTTTAGTTCTTCTTCGCTTTTTGCCATAAAGGTGATATCATCTGCATATCTGAAGTTATTAATATTTCTCCTGGCAGTCTTGATTCCAACTTGTGCTTCAGCCAGTCTAGCATTTATCATGATGTACTCTGCATATAAGTTAAATAAGCAGGATGACAATAGATAGCCTTGACGTACTCCTTTCCCGATTTGGAACGCATCTGTTGTTCCATGTCCAGTACTAACTATTGCTTCTTGACCTGCATATACATTTCTCAGTATGCAGGTCAGGTGGTCCTGTATTCCCATCTCTTTAATAATTTTCCACAGTTTTCTCTGATCCACACAGTCAAAGACTGTGGTGTAATCAATAAAACAGAAGTAGATGTTTTTCTGGAACTCTCTTATTGTATATTGCTAGAGAATAGTGGAGTTAAATCCTCCAAAACCAGTTCTTTGTAAAAGAAGTAGGGACACTAGCAAAGCTGTCAAAATCAACCTTTTTAGAACTCTGGAACAGAAAAGGCAATGGCAAGCCACTCCAGTACTCTTGCCTAGAAAATCCCATGGACAGAGGAGCCTGGTAGGCTACAGTCCATGGGGTCGCTACTAGTCAGACAAGACTGAGTGACTTCACTTTCACTTTCACACATTGGAGCAGGAAATGGCAACCCACTCCAGTGTTCTTGCCTGGAGAATCCCAGGGATGGCAGAGCCTGGTGGGCTGCCATCTATGAGGTCGCATAGAGTTGGACACGACTGAAGCGACTTAGCAGCAGCAGCAGCAGAACTCTGGAAACTAACTATGCTGCTGCTGCTAAGTCGCTTCAGTCATGTACGACCCTGTCCTAACAACAATCAGAAAATTTTTATTTTAGAAAAATCACTGAATCTTGGTAAGAACTGTGAGCTTTATGGTGTTTCAGATGCCTCATTCCCATTTATTTTCATCTAACAAGCTCTGTGGTAGCCTTGCAAAGCAACAGATTCACAACTACAGTCATCGTAGCTGTGAAAACCACCAGCATACAAGCCGGTAGATCAGGAAGAGAAGGCTTGGAACTCCCCCCGAATCTCATCCCATTTTGTTGTCATCATTTGATCTTTATGGAAATTACCTGAAAAGCTACATTCTCAGGACTTATTATTTTTTAAAATTAAATGCTACATCTCTGCTGTTGCTGCTGAGTCACTTCAGTCGTGTCCGACTCTGTGTGACCCCATAGACGGAAGCCCACCAGGCTCCCCCGTCCCTGGGATTCTCCAGGCAAGAACACTGGAGTGGGTTGCCATTTCCTTTTCCAATGTATGAAAGTGAAAAGTGAAAGTGAAGTCGCTCAGTCGTGTCTGACCCTTAGTGACCCCATGGACTGCAGTCCACCAGGCTCCTCCATCCATGGGATTTTCTAGGCAAGAGTACTGGAGTGGCTTGCCATTGCCTTCTCCGGCTACATCTCTAATCTCCAGTTAATTCAGTAACCCTTACTGATTCTCTTAGTGAGAGTCCTCCTAGAACTGTTTTTATCATGTGTCCTTTACTTGATTAAGAATCTTATGCAGTCTTGGGCATTGTTTCTTTTCCATATATTCTCTCTTTCCTTTTGTTACTTTTTGTTTTTTTAATTGAAACATAGTTGATTTGCAAAGTAGTGTTAATTATTGCTGTAAAGCAAAATTATTCAGTTACACATACATTCATTTTTATATTCTTTTCCATTATGGTTTATCTCAGGATATGAAATAGTTCTCTGTGCTATAGAGTAGGATCTTGTTGTTTATCCAGTCTGTCTAAAGTATTTTGCACCTGGGGCTTATCTTTATTTGGTCTGATTTAGAATTTGCACTATGAGAATAATCATATCCCCAGGATATGTGTCGAAAACAATCATGGACAGTTGTTTAAAATCATAGCTGCTGCTGCTGCTGCTGCTAAGTCACTTCAGTCGTGTCCGACTCTGTGACCCCATAGATGGAAGCCCACCAGGCTCCTCCGTCCCTGGGATTCTCCAGGCAAGAACACTAGAGTGGGTTGCCATTTCCTGCTCCAATGTGTGAAGGTGAAAAGGGAAAGTGAAGTCGCTCAGTCGTGTCCAACCCTTAGCGACCCCACGGACTGCAGCCTACCAGGCTCCTCCATCCATGGGATTTTCTAGGCAAGAGTACTGGAGTGGCTTGCCATTGCCTTCTCCGACACCTGACATGAAAATACCACTTGGGCCTAATAAAAAGCTGACGAAGAAATGTAAAAGGAAAACTGAAGAACAAGAGGACTTTAGAGGACTTTTTAAAGCTCCTTATGTTCCTAGTTATCTGAAAGGCCCAAGTATGAGCATGTCTACCATATGCATGCCTAGTAAGCACATGAGAAGGACTGAATCTCTCACCTACGGTGCCTTTGAGTCTCCACAACAAGAATCAAAGGTTAAGAGAGCTGTAAAATGTATACTTCATGATAGTACCTAGTGGCTAAAATATCTATGAATAAATAAGAGCCTGGAGCAAAATATTTGTAGTCTATATGATAGAGTAGTTGTTAATAAATATCCTATAGAAATAAACATATAAGAGAAATATTGGACCACGGGAAGATGGCGGAGGAATAGGACAGGGCGACCACTTTCTCCTCCACAAAATCAGCAAAAGAACATTTGATCGCTGAGTAAATCCCACAAAACAACTTCTGAATACCGGCAGAGGACATCAGGCACCCAGAAAAGCAGCCCATAGTCTTCGAAAGGAGGTAGGAAATAGCATAAAAGATAAAAAGAGAGACAAAAGAGGGAGGGATGGAGCTCCATCCTGGGGAAGGGAGGCTTAAAAAAAAAAGAGAGAGAGAAGTTTCCAAATACCTGGAACATGGGCAAGTCTGTGGATAGCCTTGGAACCTCAGAGGGCCACATAACTGGGAGAAAAAAGACATAAATAACTAAAACCCACAGACTAAGTGCCCAGAGGAAACTCTCAGCGGAGAAGCGGCACAGACACCCGTAACCCCCACTAGCAGGTGGGGGCTGGGCAGGGAGGTGCTGCCGCAGCGCTTAGAGAGAGGACCAGGCCTGAACACCCCTAGGGCAAGCTGAGCGCACTAACGGGAGCAAAGCAGACTGTGCAGCGAAAAGCCCCAACCTAAGACTCCGCCAGCCCCGCTCACAGAACAAAGGACTGAGCAGAGCAAGCTGGCTGCGGGTGACCCATCCCCTAGCCCCCGCCGGGACAGGCAGGGAAGGCGGCCAGTGCTGGAAGGGGCAGCCGTGGCCCCAGAGAGGCTTCCCATACCAAGCTGCAGGCAGGCTTCCTTGCTAACCAAGACTTCTCGGGTTTGGGCCAATCGATATCCGCCTGAGAAAGTGCGCCAGTTGTACACCCAGAAAACCGAGCGGCAGGGATCAGGGAGGCGATGAGTCGCAGCGACCGCACTCGCCAAATGCCTGGTCACGTGAGCTGCTCGGACCGGGGAAGGCACAAAACGCAGGCCCAGCCAAGTCTGCGCCTTTGTGGAGTACCCGAGAACCTGAGCCTGAGCCGCTCAGACCTGGGAAGTGCATGCAACCCAACCCAACGCCAACCGCGGACAGCTCCCAGCAGAGCAACCTAGAGCCTAAGCAGCATAAACAGGGAAAGGACACACGCCTGGAGCGGGAGCATTCCCAGTGTAGCCGAGACACTGCGAGGACTCCCCACAGACGCCAGGGATATTTGTTAGCTGCGTTCCTCCCTCCCCACAGCAGGACTGAACAGGTGAGCCAGAAAAAAGAAAAAAAGTGTCCACCACTGCATCCTGGTGTCAGGATGGGAATTAGACACTGAAGAGACCAGCAAACAGAAGAGCTTTTATAATAGAAGGAACTGCCTTGGAAGTAACAGAGGGAGAAGCCTTGAGCCTACTGCAAGATTAAGACTGAAAACCAGAGGCAGAGGCTTAAGGCCAAATCCTGAAAACACCAGAGACCTCCTGTTCCAGGGAACATTAATTGATAGGTGCTCATCAAATGCCTCCATACATACACTGAAACCAGGCACCACCCAAGGGTCAACAAGTTCCAAAGCAAGACATACCACGCAAATTCTCCAGCAACACAGGAGAATAGCCCTGAGCTTCAACATACAGGCTGCCCAAAGCCACCCCAGACCACTGACATCTCAGACTCATTACTGGACACTTCATTGCACTCCAGAGAGAAGAAATCCAGCTCCACCCACCAGAACACTGACACAAGCTTCCCAACCAGGGAACCTTGACAAGTCACCCATCCAAACCCACACACAACGAGGTAACTACATAATAAAGAGAACTCCACAAACTGCCAGAGGACAGAAAGGCCACCCCAAGCACAGCAATATAAGCAAGATGAAGAGACAGAGAAATACCCAGCAAGTAAAGGAACAGGATATATGCCCACCAAAACAGACAAAAGAGGAAGACATAGGGAACCTATCTGATAAAGAATTTCGAATTTTAATTGTGAAAATGATTCAAAATCTGGAAAGCAAAATGGAGTTACAGATAAATAAACTGGAGAAAAGGATTGAGAAGATGCAAGAAATGTTTAATAAGGAATTAGAGGAAATAAAAAAGAGTCAATATACAATGAATAATGCAATAGATGAGATCAGAAACACTCTGGAGGGAACAAACAGTAGAATAACAGAGGCAGAAGACAGGTTAAGTGAGCTAGAAAATAGAATTGTAGAAATAAATGGAACAGAGGTGGAAAAAGAAAAACGAATTAAAAGAAATGAGGACAATATTAGAGACCTCTGGGACAATGTTAAACGCCCCAGCATTCGAATCATAGGAGTCCCAGAAGAAGAAGACAAAAAGAAAGACCATGAGAGAATACTTGAGGAGATAATAGTTGAAAATTTCCCTAAAATGGGGAAGGAAATAATCACCCAAGTCCAAGAATCACAGAGAGTCCCTAACAGAATAAACCCAAGGCAAAATTCCAAGGCACATATTAATCAAATTAACAAAGATCAAACACAAAGAACAAATATTAAAAGCAGCAAGGGAAAAACAACAAATAACACACAAGGGGATCTCCATAAGGATAACAGCTGACCTTTCAATAGAAACTCTTCAGGCCAGGAGGAAATAGCAAGACATACTTAAAATGATGAAAGAAAGTAACCTACAGCCCAGATTACTGTACCCAGCAAGGATCTCATTCAAATATGAAGGAGAAATCAAAAGCTTTACAGACAAGCAAAAGCTGAGAGAATTCAGCGTACCCAAACCAACTCTCCAACAAATACTAAAGGATCTTCTCTAGACAGGAAACACAGAAAGGGTATACAAACTCGAACCCAAAACAATAAACAAAATGGCAATGGGATCATACCCATCAATAATCACCTTAAACGTAAATGGGTTGAATACCCCAACCAAAAGACAAAGGCTGCCTGGATGGATACAAAAACAAGACCCCCATGTATGTTGTCTACAAGAGACCCACCTCAAAATGAGGGACACATACAGACTGAAAGTGAAGGGCTGGAAAAAGACATTCCACGCAAATAGACACCAAAAGAAAGCAGGAGTAGCAATACTCATATCAGATAAAATCGATTTTAAAACAAAAGCTGTGAAAAGAGACAAAGAAGGAAACTACATAATGATCAAAGGATTAATCCAAGATGAAAATATAACAATTATAAATATTTATGCACCCAACTTAGGAGTACCACAATATGTAAGACAATTACTAACAAGTATGAAAGGGGAAATTAACAATAACACAATAATAGTGGGAGATTTTAATACCCCACTCACACCTATGGATAGATCAACTAAACAGAAAATTAACAAGGAAACAAACTTTAAATGATACAATAGACCAGTTAGACCTAATAGAACTCTATAGGACATTTCACCCCCAAATAATGAATTTCATCTTTTTCTCAAGTGCACACGGAACCTTTTCCAGGATAGATCACATCCTGGGCCATAAATCTAGCCTTGGTAAATTCAAAACAATTGAAATCATTCCAAGCATCTTTTCTGACCACAATGCAATAAGATTAGATCTCAATTACAGGAAAAAAACTATTAAAAATACCAAAATATGGAGACTGAACAACACGCTGCTAAATAATGAACAAATCATAGAAGAAATCAAAAAAGAAATCAAAATATGCATAGAAATGAATGAAAATGAAAACACGACAACCCAAAACCTCTGGGACACTGTAAAAGCAGTGTTAAGGGGAAAGTTCATAGCAATACTGACACAAATCAAGAAACAAGAAAAAAGTCACCTAAATAACCTATCTCTACATCTAAAGAAACTAGAAAAGTAAGAAATGGAGAACCCCAGGGTTAGTAGAAGGAAAGAAATCATAAAAATTAGGGCAAAAATAAATGCAAAAGAAACAAAAGAGACCATAGCAAAAATCAGCAAAGCCAAAAGCTGGTTCTTTGAGAAGGTAAATAAAATTGACAAACCACTAGCCAGACTCATCAAGAAACAAAGGGAGAAGAACCAAATCAATAAAATTAGAAATGAAAATGGAGAGATCACAACCTACAACACAGAAATACAAAGGATTATTAGAAAATACTATCAGCAATTATATGGCAATAAAATGAATAACTTGGAAGAAATGGACAAATTCTTTGAAAAGTACAACTTTCCAAAACTAAACCAGGAAGAAATAGAAAATCTGAACAGACCCATCACAAGCACGGAACTAGAGGCTGTAATCAGAAATCTTCCAGCAAACAAAAGCCCAGGTCCAGATGGCTTCACAGCTGAATTCTACCAAAAATTTAGAGAAGAGCTAACACCTATTCTACTCAAACTCTTCCAGAAAATTGCTGAGGAAGGGAAACTTCCAAACTCATTCTATGAGGCCACCATCACCCTAATCCAAAAACCTGGTAAAGACCCCACAAAAAAAGAAAACTACAGGCCAATATCACTGATGAACATAGATGCAAAACTCCTTAACAAAATTCTAGCAATCAGAATCCAACAACACATTAAGAAGATCATACATCATGACCAAGTGGGCTTTATCCCAGGAATGCAAGGATTCTTCAATATCCACAAATCAATCAACGTAATACACCACATTAACAAACTGAAAAATAAAAATCATATGATTATCTCAATAGATGCAGAGAAAGCCTTCGACAAAATTCAACATTCATTTATGATTAAAAAAACCCTCCAGAAAGTGGGGATAGAAGGGACATATATCAACATAATAAAAGCTATATATGACAAACCCACTGCAAACATTATCCTCAACGGTGAAAAACTGAAAGCATTTCCGCTAAAGTCAGGAACAAGACAAGGGTGCCCACTCAAACCACTACTATTCAACATAGTTCTGGAAGTTTTAGCCACAGCAATCAGAGCAGAAAAAGACATAAAAGGAATACAAATTGGAAAAGAAGAAGTAAAGCTTTCACTGTTCACTGATGATATGGTCCTCTACACAGAAAACCCTAAAGACTCTACCAGAAAACTACTAGAGCTAATAAATGAATACAATAAAGTTGCAGGATATAAAATCAACACACAGAAATTCCTTGCATTCCTATACACTAATAATGAGAAAATAGAGAAATTAAGGAAACTATTCCATTCACTGTTGCAACAAAAAGAATTAAATACTTAGGAATATATCTACCTAAGGAAACAAAAGACTTGTACATAGAAAACTATAAAACACTAGTGAAAGTAATCAAAGAGGACACTAATAGATGGAGAAATATACCGTGTTCGTGGATTGGAAGAATGAATATTGTAAAAATGAGTATACTACCCAAAGTAATTTATACATTCAATGCAATCCCTATCAAGCTACCAACGATATTTTTCACAGAATGAGAACAAATAATCTCACAATTTGTATGGAAATACAAAAAACCTTGAATAGCCAAAGCAATCTTGAGGAAGAAGAATGGAACTGGGGGAATTAACCTGCCGGACTTCAGGCTCTACTACAAAGCCATAGTCATCAAGACAGTATTGTACTGGCATAAAGACAGAAATATAGATCAATGGAACAAAATAGAAAGCCCAGAGATAAACCCACGCACCTATGGACACCTTATCTTTGACAAAGGAGGCAAAAATATAAAATGGAGAAAAGACAGTCTCTTCAACAAGTGGTGCTGGGAAAACTGGTCAGACACTTGTAAAAGAATGAAACTAGATCACTTCCTAACACCATGCACAAAAATAAACTCAAAATGGATTAGAGATCTAAATGTAAGACCAGAAACTATAAAACTCCTAGAGGAGAACATAGGCAAAACACTCTCTGACATAAATCACAGCAGGATCCTCCATGACCCACCTCCCAGAATATTGGAAATAAAAGCAAAAATAAACAAATGGGACCTAATTAAAATCAAAAGCTTCTGCACAGCAAAGGAAACTATAAGTAAGGTGAAAAGGCAGCCTTTAGAATGGGAGAAAATAATAGCAAATGAAGCAACTGACAAAGAATTAATCTCCAAAATATACAAGCAGCTCCTGCAGCTCAATTCCAGAAAAATAAACAACCCAATCAAAAAATGGGCCAAAGAACTAAACAGATATTTCTCCAAAGAAGACATAAAGATGGCTAACAAACACATGAAAAAATGCTCAACATCCCGCATAATCAGAGAAATGCAAATCAAAACCACAATGAGATACCATTTACACCAGTCAGAATGGCTGCTATCCAAAAGTCTACATGCAATAAATGCTGGAGAGGGTGTGGAGAGAAGGGAACCCTCTTACACTGTTGGTGGGAATGCAAACTAGTACAGCCACTATGGAGAACAGTGTGGAGATTCCTCAAAAGCTGGAAATAGACTGTCATATGATCCAGCAATCGCAGTCCTGGGCATACACACCGAGGAAACCAGAATTGAAAGAAACACATGTACTCCAATGTTCATTGCAGCACTGTTTATAATGAGGACATGGAAGCAACCTAGATGTCCATCTGCAGATGAATGGATAAGAAAGCTTTGGTACATATACACAATGGAGTATTTTTCAGCCATCAAAAAGAATGCATTTGAGTCAGTTCTAATGAGGTGGATGAAATTGGAGTCTATTATACAGAGTGAAGTCAGCCTGAAAGAAAAACATCAATACAGCATACTAACGCATATATTGGAATTTAGAAAGATGGTAACCTTAACCCTGTATTCGAGACAGCAAAAGAGACATAGGTGTATAGAACAATCTTTGGGACTCTGTGGGAGAGGGTGAGGGTGGGATGATTTGAGAGAATGGCATTGTAGCATGTATATTATCATATGTGAAATGAATCACCAGTCCAGGTTCGATGCATGATGCAGGATGCTTGGGGCTGGTGCACGGGGATGACCTGGAGGGAGGATATAGGGAAGAGGGAGGTGGGAGGGGGGTTCAAGAGGGGGAACACATGTACACCCGGGGCAGATTCGTGTCAATGTATGGCAAAACCAACCAATATATTAATGTAAAGTAATTTGCCTCCTATTAAAAAAAAATGAAAAAAAAGAGAAATATTACTTAAAATCAGTAAGATGAAGACATACAATACAGTAGAAAAATGGCAAAGCTTGCAAACAAAATTTAGCAGCTAAAATGACAAACTAAAAGTATAAAAAATATTAACTTTGTGAATAAACAGGAAAAGACAAATTAAACGAGATCTTATTCTGTGTATCACTATGCTATTCAATATGGTAGACACTAGCGACATATAGCTACTTAAATTTAAAATAAATTAAATAAAATTTAAGATTTGATGCCTTAATTGTGTTAGCCAGATTTTAAGGGTTAAATGGCTATATATAGCTAATAGCTACTATATTAGATAGCATGGAGATATTTCAACAATTGCAGAAAATTCTACTGGGAAGAACTGGAATGTGAAATGTAAAATGAAGTGGTGGGATGGGGGTCATGCTTTTCTGCTGGGGAGAGTATGAATGTGTCTAGTCTTTTGGGATAGAAATGTGTCAATACTTATCAAAATAAAAAATGCATCAAGTGCATTATTTTACCGTTATGTTTATAATATCAAATAATTAGAAATACCCTAAATATCACTGATAAAAATTTAATTTATATAACATATTAGGTATAGAAAACAAGTCATAAAAAATACATGATATAATACAGTATGTGTGCTTGTAGGTTCCTGTCTGTAAAAGATCTCTAGGTATTTGTAACTGGATAGAAATTCGCTTTTGAGGTTACACAGTGAACTTTTATAATGATATAATAAGCTTCCCAGGTAGTACTAGTAGTAAATAACCCACCTGCCAATGCAGGAGACATAAGAGATGCAGGTTCGATCCCTGGGTCAGGAAGATCCCCTGGAGAAGGGCATGGCAACCAACTCCAGTATTCTTGCCTAGAGAATCCCATGGACAGAGAAGCCTGGCAGGCTACGTCCATAGGGTCACAAAGAGTCAGACGCGATTGAAGCAACTTAGAAAGCATGCAATAGTCAGCCTGAAATCAAGTTAAAGTTTCAAAGAGATTATTGCACTTGGCTGTTTTTCTGAAGTGTTGTTTTTTTCCCCTTTTATGATTTAAGGAAAAGATGGTATAAAGAAGCAAGGTAGTGGTGGAAACAATGTCCCAAGTATTTTTTCCACCTTTATAGAAATTTTGTTCATATCAGGAAAATAGCGTTTGGTAAACGTTGCCATGTATGCTAAGAAATTATGAGTGTCATGCATCCATTGTCCAAAAACATTGTTGCATTTAGGTGTGGAATTCTCAGTAATAAAGAATTGCACATACCTGAGAAAAAGCATCAAAGAATGCTTTCATATTTTCTAATGCAGTTCTAAACACAGTGAATTCAAATCGAATTCAATCAGTGGCTTGATTGTAGCTATACCAAAAGAGCCACAGACTGAACTACTATACTATGCAGTTCTTCATCTCTAACTGCTGTGTCGCGCTGTTAGCTTTAAGCCTCATTCATTTCTTGAGGGCTCAGGGTGACATATCCACTTATGCAGAGCTACTCTTGTACACAACTGAAAGAATGGAAAAGAAATTTGAATAATTGTCTTTGTAGAAGTGAGGAATATACATGAATTATTCTAGCTGGATCTTTTAGTCTACTAGTGGAAGAAGAGGTTTTACTTTAACATCAGAACTTACAGTTAAGACATTATAAATATGTCCAGTTCTCCTTTACTATATGCAAATGATTTCTGGTGGGAAAACTTTTATATCTTATACCTCCTCATCACTTGCATGTTAATTTTAAAAATTTTAGTATGTTTTTGATGAATCATACTTAACATTTGTCAAGACATTTATTTTCTTATATGCATGATAATTTAAAAATAATTTTTATTGGGGTACAGTTGAATTACAGTTGCATTTCAGGTATAAAGCAAAGGTATATACATATATCCACTTTTTCCAGATTCTCTTCCCATATAGGCCATTACAGAGTACTGAGTAGAGTTCCCTGTGCTTTATAGCAGGTTCTTACCAGTTATCTATTCTGTATACAGTAGTGTGTACTTTCACATTTCTTAATTAAATTCCCTTTGATACTCTTTGGAAAAATACAATGTGCGTATTTTTAATACTATTATGTTAGTGATAAATACTTACATTGAATAAAACAATAAAATAGTAGAATGTATTTCTAAAGCCTCCTTCTCTTAAACCCTTTTAATATTTCTCTCCCAATTTTGACTAACTGCTTCCCCCACATCGGAGAAGGCAATGGCACCCCACTCCAGTACTCTTGCCTGGAAAATCCCATGGATGGAGGAGCCTGGTAGGCTGCAGTCCATGGGGTCGCCAAGAGTCGGACACAACTGAGCAACTTCACTTTCACTTTCATACATTGGAGAAGGAAATGGCAACCCACTCCAGTGTTCTTACCTGGAGAATCCCAGGGACGGGGGAGCCTGGTGGGCTTCCATCTATGGGGTCGCACAGAGTCGGACACAACTGAAGCGACTGAGCAGCAGCAGCAGCAGCTTCCCCCACATACATACCCTTCACTCAGGTATGCTGCTGCATTAAGGTTCCCATCACCTCAGCCCATGAAGGCCAGCCCTTCCTCTTTAGGGTTTAATGTTTCTTCCAATAAAATTTAATTATCTTATGTCTTATATCCCCAAGGTGTTAGTTTCAGCAGGTTTTCTGTTGGAAAGGAATGTAAAACATTGGTGGTAACAACAACTGAGATGCTACATTTCTGAGATGCTGATATCTGAGATGTAACCTATAGGAATAAAAAGAATGGCAGAGTGACAGATAGAGAAGCAGTATCAGAACAGAGGCCTTTGAGAGGGGGATCTCTGGTGTTCTTTAAGACACATCACACTAAAGCCCTTTTTGGCCCTGAATGATGTTTCAATAAAGTATTAAAGTTAATGCTTCCAATTTGTTTTATTTCTAAGTGTTAAATGTTTCTCATTTATCATATTCCAACAGAAGGAGGGACGGATGTTCCTAGCCACAGCATCGTTTTTGTTGTGGTTCGGTTTCCAAGTTATGTCTGACTCTTTGTGACCCCCTGGACTGCAGCACCAGGCCTCCCTGTCCCTCACTGTCTCCAGGAGTTTGCCCAGGTTCATGTCCATTGCATTGGTGATGCCATCCAGCCATCTCATCCTCTGACGCCCTCTTCTCCTTCTGCCCTCAGTCTTTCCCAGCTTTAATGTCTTTTCCAGTGAATTGGTTTTTCACATCAGGTGGCTAAATATTGGAGCTTCAACTTCAGCATTTCCAATGAATATCCAGGGTTGATTTCCTTGAGGATTGAATGGTTGGATCGCCTTGCTGTCTAAGGGACTCTCAGGAGTCTTCTCCAGCACCACAATTCAAAAGCATCACTTCTTCAGCACTAAGCCTTCTTTATGGTCCTACTTTATGGTCTTTCACATCCGTACATGACTACTCAAAAAATCATAGTTTCTACTATACAGACCTTTGTCAACAAAGTGATGTCTCTGATTTTTTAATACACTGTCTAGGTTTGTCATATATTTTCTTCCAAGGAACAAGCATCTTTTAATTTCATGGCTCCAGTCACCATCTGCAGTGATTTTGGAGCCCGAGAAAATAAAATTTATCACTCTTGCCACTTTTTTCCCATCTATTTGCTGTGAAGTGATGGGACCCAATGCCATGCTCTTAGTTTTTTGAATGTTTTTTAAGCCAGCTTTTTCACTCTCCTCTTTCACCCTCATCAAGAAGCTATTTCATTCCTCTTCAATTTCTGCATTAGGATGCTATCATATGCATATCTGAGGTTGTTGATATTTCTCCCAGCAATCTTGATTCCAGCTTGTGCTTCATCCAGCCCCATATTTCCATTATAGTCCATTTTTCCATGTCTGGTTTCTCAGGAGGCAGGTAAGGTGATCTGTTATTCCTATCTCTTTAAGAATTTTCCACAGTTTGTTGTGATCCACACCATCAAAGGCATTAGTGTAGTCAATGAAGCAGATGTAGATTTTGGGGAGATTTTCCTTGCTTTCTCTGATCCAGTGGATGTTGACAATTTGATCTCTGGTTCCTCTGCCTTTTCTAAATCCATATTGAATGTCTGGAAGTTCTTAGTTCACCTACTAATGAAGCCTAGCTTGAAAGATTTTGTTCATGACCTTGCTAGCATGTGAAATGAGTGCAGTTGTGCAGTAGTGTGAGCATTCGTTGGGACTGGAATGAAAACTGACCTTTTCCAGTCCTGTGACTGGAACTGCTGAGTTTTCCAAATTTGCTGGCATGTTGAGTGCAGCACTTAAACAGTATATTCTTTTAGGATCGGCAATAGCTCACCTGGAATTCTATCATCTCTACTAGCTTTGTGGTGCCTCCTAAGGCCCACATAGAAATGCTTCCTAAGGCCCACTTGACCTCACTCTCTAGAATGTCTGGCTCTAGGTGAGTGATCACACCATCATGGTTATCTGGTCATTAAGACCTTTTATGTACAGTTCATCGGTGTATTCTTGCCACCTCTTCTTTTCTAAAATTAATTCGTTTATTTTAATCGGAGGCTAATAACTTTATAATATTGTGTTTTTTGCCATACATTGACATGAATCTGCCCCAGGTGTCCATGTGTTCCCCATCCTGATCCCCCCTCCCACCTCCCTCCTCATCCCACCCCTCAGGGTCATCCCAGTGCCCCAGGCCTGAGCACCCTGTCTCATGCATTGGACCTGGACTGGTGGTCTATTTCATATATGATAATATACATAATTCACTGCTATTCTCTCAAATCATCCCACCCTTGCCATCTCCCACAGAGTCCAAAAGTCTGTTCTTTACATCTCTGTCTCTTTTGCTGTCTTGCATATAGGGTCATCGTTACCATCTTTCTAAATTCCATGTATATGTTAATATACTGTATTGGTGTTTTTCTTTCTGACTTACTTCACTCTGTATAATAGACTCCAGTTTCATCCACCTCATTAGAACTGATTCCAATGCATTCTTTTTAATAGCTGAGTAATATTCCATTGTGTAAATATACTACAGCTTTCTTATCCATTTGTCTGCTGATGGACATCTACATTGCTTCCATGTCCTGGCTGTTGTAAACAGTGCTGAGATGAACGTTGGGATACACGTGTCTCTTTCAATTCTGGTTTCCTTGGTGTATATGCCCAGCAGTGGGATTGCTGTGTCGTATGGCAGTTCTATTTCCAGTTTTTAAAGGAATCTCCACACTGTTCTCCATAGTGCTTGCCACCTCTCCTTAATACCTTCTGATTCTATTAGGTCCTTGCCATTTCTGTCCTTTATTGAGTCCATCTTTGCATGAAATGTTCCCTTGGTATCTCCAATTTTCCTGAAGGGATCTTTAGTCTTTCTCATTTTATTGTTTTCCTCTATTTCTTTGCATTGTTCATTGAAGAAGGCCTTCTTATCTCTCTTTGCTATTCTTTGGAACTCTGCATTCAGTTCAGTATATCTTTCCTTTCCTCCTTTGCCTTTCACTTCTCTTCATTTCTCAGCTATTTGTAAGGCCTCCTCACACAACCACTTTGCATTCTTATATTTCTTTTTCTTGGGGATGACTTTGGTTACCACCTCCTGTACATTATTAGGGATCTCTGTCCATAGTTCTTCAGGCCCTCTGTCTACCAGATCTAATTCGTTGAATCTATTCATCACTTCCACTGTATAATCATAAGGGATTTGATTTAGGTCTTACCTGAATGGCCTAGTAGCTTTACCTACTCTCTTCACTGATTCCAAAGAAGTCAATATTCACTCTTGCCATCTCTTGCTTGACTGCATCCAATTTGCCTTGATTTGTGGACAAAATTCCAGGTTCTTATGCAATATTGCTCCTTACAGCATTGGGCTTTAAAGGTAACATCTTGTAAACATATAGTACAATACTACCACCAAAATACTTACATTGATTCAAGTAAAATATAGAACAGCTCATCATAACTTTGATTCCTTAATATTTATTGAGTAAATGGATTAAAATTAGTGAGAGCTTACTATGCAGTGTGTTTTATATTCTTTCTTTTCTTAATTCTAAGTATAGGGCTGCCCTATGGCTCAGCTTGTAAAGAATCCACCTGTAATGTGGAAGACCTGAGTTCAATCCCTGGGTTGGGAAGATCCCCTGGAGAAAGTAAAGGCTACCCCCTCCAGTATTCTGACCTGGAGAATTCCGTGAAATGTACAGCCCATGGGGTCACAGAGTCAGACACAACTGAGTGACTTTCACTAAGTATAGGCCACTTTTGATGAAGCCCAGTTGAAAGTAGAAGAGTAAGGTTCAAGGTCTAGCTGACATTACAGCAGTCACTTTTTCTATTATAGCATACTGCACCTGAAAAAAAAATCTCCACAATGTGTGTCACTGCTTTACATGCCATCAAGTTGCATTGCACATATAACCGGGAATATATGGGCATCTGTTTCCATTAGGAAAACTTTGCTTATGCATTTTTGTGAAGGCTCAGATATAGGAAGATTTAAAACATGTCCAGGTCTAGGTCACCCAGCCCGTCAGTTGTTGAGTCAGGATTAAATTTGCAGTGTTTGTCTTCTGGATGCCCTCCTTTCTGTTTCACCTTTTGTATCATAGTCTCATCCACTGAATAATCAATGTTAAAGCAATGCAGAGAAAGAAGCAAGGACATTGTCAAAGGAGTCACTTGTATGTTCCAAAGGAAGAAAAGTAATTTTACAATAAAATCTATGCAGATGAGTTAGTTATGTTAAAACACATGCAGTTTATTACAAAATAATAAATGCAAAACTGAAAACTAGGTTATTTCAACAGTCTTCTACCATCATACTTCCAATCTTTTGGGGTGTCAAAAGCCAAAGTCTTTCTGAGCCTCTAGGAACTCAGACCCTTACCAGTACAAGGCTGCAGTAACAATTAATTTATATAGCAAATATGCATTGAATATCTACTAAATGTCAGACTTAGAATACTGGGGACAAAAGCCCCTGATACCTTTCTAAAGGGGGCATAGAATTTTAATGAATGTGATACAGATGGATATATTTCATACGCATTGTGGAGGGAATCGATAAGGCTTTATGATAATGCATAAAAGAACAATTTCATCAAATGTGAGAGCTCAGAGAAAACTCTTTAAGGAAGTAACATTTAATATGAGGACAGAATGTTGAAAGCATAGCTTTTTTTTGCTCAGAAAGAAGTCTTGTGGCCCAGGGACTAGTTTTGTCTAAATGCTTGCCCATTCATTTACCCATCAGTTCTGCTGTCCACTGAGTCCTTAATTGGAATTATCAGTGGCAACACTAACATATGGCCTCTCCTTGAGCCCTAAGCTTCTTCGCAACATGGTGGCTGAATTTCAAGGATCAGGAAGAAGAGGGAGAGGGAGCTACTGCTGCTGCTGCTAAGTCACTTCAGTCATGTCCGACTCTGTGCAACTCCGTGGATGGCAGCCCACCAGGCTCCCCCATCCCTGGGATTCTCCAGGCAAGAACACTGATAAAATTTATTAGTAAATGTATCCCTTATTTAGGTAATTCTGAGAGATATTTATGATTGATAGTTGGCATACAGTTAAATGATCAAATAGACATTAATACATTTAAAGTTAAATATGTGATAAATATTCAATTTTTTACTAAAGAAAAAGTCTGGAATTAAAATTTAGGTTTCATATCTATGGTACCAGAATAGACTTGCAACTTTTTACAGATTGGCTAAAAGGGTTAAGGTGGCAGCTGAACCACTCAATTTTATAGGTTTGAACTGTAATAGTTAATAGATTCTGCTCCTCTGAACTGGAGAAGGAAATGGCAACCCACTCCAGTGTTCTTGCCTGGAGAATCCCAGGGATGGGGGAGCCTGGTGGGCTTCCGTCTATGGGGTCACACAGAGTCGGACACGACTGAAGTGACTTAGCAGCAGCAGCAGCAGCTCCTCTGAACAAAAAATTACTTGCTTTCTGAATGCATTGCCTCCATTCACATTAACCCATGTCTACTTCTTTCTCTTTGGCTGCCTCTGTCCTGCCACTTTACTTATTCCTGGGTGAGCAAACCTGATGTTCTAACTTCCACAAATAGCTACAGCTGTGCTAAGAGAGAGAGTCTCAAGGGAAAAATGGGACCAAGCAGAGAAAAAGGAGAAACACAGGCCAGTGTTGTTAGTGGTTAAGTGCACGGGCTCTGAAATTCTACTATTCTGAGTTTGAAGTTCCACAGTTTACCATTTGTGTGACTTGTCTACTTCACATCTTTGTACAATGGTTTTCTTTCTGTGACATAAGGTATAAAAAACAGTGCATGTTTAGTTGGTCAGTAATGTCTGATCTTTGCAATCCTTTGGACTGTAGCCTGCCAGACTCCTCTGTCCATGGGATTTTTTCAGGCAAGAATAATGGAATGGGTTGCCATTTCCTACTCTAGGGGATCTTCCCAAGCCAGGTGTCAAACCTGCGCCTCCTGTATCTCCTGCATTGTCGGTGGATTCTTTCCCCGCTGAGCCATCAGTGAAGCTCTTAAAAATAGTACCAGACAGAATGGCCGTAATGAAAAAAAAAAAATCCAAAAATAACAAGTGCTCAAGGATGTTTGAAGAAAAGGGAAGCCTCCCACTCTGCTGGTGGGAATGGAAATTGATACAGCCACTATGGAGGACAATATGGAGATTCCTTAAAAAATTAGGAATAAAAGTACCATATGACCCAGCCATACCACTTATAGGCATCTACCCTGAAGAAACCAAAACTGAAAAAGACACACGTACCCCTATGTTCGTTGCAGCACTATTTACAATAGGCAAGACATGGACGCAACCTAGATGTCCATCAACAGATGAATGGATAAGGAGCTGTGGTACATATACACAATGGAATACTACTCAGCCATTAAAAGGAATGCATTTGAGTCGGTTCTAATGAGGTGGTTGAACCTAGAGCCTATTCTGCAGAGTGAAGTAAATCAGAAAGAGAAAAGCAAATACCATATAATAACACACATATATGGAATCTAGAAGGATGGTACTGAAAAATCTATTCTCAGGGCAGCAGTGGAGATACAGACATAGAAAACAGACTTATGGATAAGGGTGGGGGAAGAGAGGGAGAGGGTGAGATGAATGGAGAGCGTAGCACATTTGCATATACACTAACATATGTATAAAGACAGCCAATGGGAATTTGCTGTATGACTCAGGGAAACCAAGTGGGGGCTCTGTAATAAGAGGGGTGGGAATGGGCAGGTGGTGGGAGGGAGATTCAAGAAGAACAGGACATATGTACACCTATGGTAAATTCATGATGTGTGGCAGAAATCAAACAAATATTGTAATCCAATCATCAATCAATTAAAAATAAATATTAAAAAATAGTACCAATCAAGTTGTTTAAGTATAAAACAATATAAAGTTTATGAAGCACAATTCAGTACTTAGCATATTTTAAGTCCTCAGGAAATGTGAACTCTTAGGCCATAATTTTATTAATAAGAAAAATGGCACGAGTGAGGGTGAACACGTGGAGAATTAGGGTGATGTGAGTGTTTACCATCGGGCATACCCTCCAGAGTCTAGTCTTGCAGTCCAATAGACTTCAGGTAGACCCAGGAGAGTAGCTTAGTATCACTGGGAGTTAGCATGAGTACAGGCAACATTGGCTTCTCTGTGTATCTGAACCTCTCATACATCCTTAGCAATCTATGTTAGCTCCATTATCACCCACAATGGCTCTTGCATTTTCACCTAGACATAGTTTCTTTAGCTCTGTAGGTCAAATCAGGTGAGGTTTGTTTGCTTTTCTCACTGGGGCTCACAACAGGTTTATTTGTGCTTAAAAGGGAAATATGGGCCAGGCAGATTCTAGAGTTTGATAAATTCTCTCTGAAAATAGGCATGCTTGGACAAACAAAACACACAGCTGAGTTCCTATCCATCCCAGATAGATGAGGAATTCCTCTCTCTGATGCCTTTGTTCTGTTGCATATGATGTCGTCATGTGATGTTGCTGTCATTACTGGCCGTTTAAAGTTGGCCCCACTCTCTTGTGTAGTGGCAGTTACTTAGCTTTCCATCCTGATGACAGTTAAGGCCCAAGTTGACTGTGTTACTCAGCGCTTTGCAAAGAAACAGAAGCAATAGGATATAGAGAGATAGTAAAAGAGGAGGTATATTACAGAAACTTGGCTCATGTGTTTATGGAGGCTGGAAATCCCATAGTCTGTCATCTGTAAGCTGGAGGACCAGAAAAGCCAGTGCTATAATTCAGTCTGAACCCAAAGACCTGAGAATCAGGAGAGCAATAGTGTAATTTCCAGTCCAGAGGCCTGAGAGTCAGGGGGCACTGGTATAAAGAGGCCCAGATTCTGAGGGCCCAAGAACCAGAAGCTCAGTGTCTGGGGCAGGAAAAGATAGACATCCTAGGTGAAAAAGAGAAAGCAAGAATTCTTTTCTGTTGCCCTTTTTATTCTATTTGAGCCCTCAAAGGATTGGATGACGCCAGCTCACTTTTGTGCGAGTGAATCTTCTTTACTCAGTCTATTGATTTAAATGCTAATCTCTTCTGGAAAGACTCTGTCACAACCAGAAGTAATGTTTTCCTAGTGTCTGAGCATCCTTAGATCATCAAGAGGACACACAAAACCACCCATCATGTTGACCAAAAGGCTGTCATTCACCATCATGCTCTTATCTTTAGGACCCAAGGTCAACCTGTTCCATGTCATTTTTTTTCACCTGTTACCCAAACATAGACTTGTGGGATTAAGTGTTGCTTTGACTTATTCTCGTGTCAGTTCAACTTTATGTTTGTTTCCTGACCCCATCCTCTCCTCGGTTCTCCCTAAACTACTTTCCTAAATCTACCGCTCCATTGTTAATGAACTTCAGAGATCCTGAAACTCTTCACTAAATATTTTGTGCCCCTTGGTGTTAGATAGAATCTCGTTTTCCCTAGAAGACCTTGACTAACCTTTTCTTCTTCCCAGCAAATCTGCATATCTTCTCTCTTATCACTCAGAGCAGAGAGCCAGCATCTGAGCGTCTCTGCACACCAGTCACTGAACACACACACTCCTTGGCCTTCTTTAAAAAATCGCCTGCTCTTTCATGGTTCCTGCCAATCACCCATATGACCTCCATCCCTCTTAGGTCTAAAGAGCAACCCATGAACTGTTTTTTTAAAATGGTGTTTAATTCTCTGCTGCAGATGACACCATCCACCTCCAAAATCCTTGGGGTTTATGCTGTGCAATTCCTACTAGGGCTTTCAAATGTCCATATAGCATGGTCTCTTTTTTTCCACCTCAAGTGATAGTTCACATTTTTAAGTCTGAAAGTGTAAAAGACACGAGACATTATTCCACTAACAAGTTAATGAATTAGCTGGCCTTTCTTCTTCTATCTACCTACCTACCAACCAACCATCTATTTATCTACTAACAGAGACAGCAAACTAATGTATGAGAAAACAGATGGCTTATCTACAGAGCATTTCAGCAGTGCCCTCACTCCTCTTGGGCCAACAGAGTGAGGGCCAGGTATCATTTCTGCATGCAGAGGTTGCACTGTAGAATTGGAACCTTGAAATTAGGATAACTAGAATTTACAGGGCAGCTGGCACATCTGCCTTCCTCCTCTCCAGAGACTTTTGCTCCAAAATATAAACAAATTTTCTCCAGGGAGGAGAAGAAAGCATTTCTAGCTTTTATGCAGCATTTTGGTATATAAACACATGGCCTCAGGGGAGATCTATATTTGGGGTTGCTTTTCAGCCATCCTTTTTTTTTTTTTCTTCCTTTCCTGGAAAGCCAGGACCATCCAGGAACATGAAGATAATAGTAGTTTCACAGGACTCTCTGCCAAGTGACCAAACTGCTTTCACAGCAGCCAGACCCACTGCAGGTCCCTTTCCTGCCCTGGATTCCACTCACATGTGGCAGTCTTCCATGGCATCCACTGCAAGTCAGAGTACTATTCTTACCAATGCAATGTTCTGCTGTGGACCCAAAGATACTTCTTTCTTAGCTTTCTACATACTAAAGTCCGTTTAGGTGTGATGTGCATTTATTTGTAGGGGACATCCCGTCATGGCCTAGGCCATTGGGCCCCTCAAAACTTTACCAATATAGTTGGCCCTGATTAATTCTTCATAGGGTTTATCTCCTAGTTTCCAGAGTTCATGCATTTAACCAAAACCTCCAACATATTTGCAACTTTTTGCCCAGCTGGTTCTAATAGTGTGATGTTATCCATAGAGCATACTAATGTGGTATTCTGTAAATGTTCAGAAGACTCTTGAGAGTCCCTTGGACTGCAAGGAGATCCAACCAGTCCATTCTAAAGGAGATCAATCCCGGGTGTTCATTGGAAGGACTGATGCTAAAGCTGAAACTGCAATACTTTGGCCACCTCATGCGACGAGTTGACTCACTGGAAAAGACTCTGATGCTGGGAAAGGTTGGGGGCGGGAGGAGAAGGGGACAACAGAGAATGAGATGGCTGGATGGCATCACCGACTCTGTGGACATGAGTTTGAGTGAACTCCGGGAGTTGGTGATGGACTTGGAGGCCTGGTGTGCTGTGATTCATGGGGTCATGGAGAGTCGGACACGACTGAGCGACTGAACTGAACTGAACTGAATAATCCCAATAATTTATATTCTCTGAGAATTTAATTTTTGCCATTCTCTCTAAGATACATTACTGTTTTTGATTTACTAACTTGGCCAGTGGGAGTACGATGAGATGATGACAGTTCAGATGTTTCCAAGTGGCCTTTGCCACTACCATATAATCTACCAATCAGGGAAAGAAACTGTGCCAACTGAAAAAAAATGGGCAGTCTAAAAGTTGAGAATTATATTTTATTTGGTGGATTTTCTGAGGACTTAAGCCTAGAAGACAGCCTCAGATTTTCTCTAAGGGACTGCGCCAAAGAGGTCAGAGAGGAGTGAGGATTTATAGGAGCTTTTGAAACAAAAACCAGGTAGTCAGAATATCAAAAGATTACTGTTAAAGAAAGCCAGGAATCTAAAGTTAATGCATTTAGTGCTTTTATGTGTAGGGGAAGATGCAATAGTCTGGGCTCACTGAAATCATTTCTTTGATACACACCATAACTGTCTAGGGCCAACTTCCTGTTTTTCTTCTCTTGGATCCCCTTAGGGTGCATAGTTGGGAGTGGCAGCTGGCTTGATGACTGCAGCATCCTTCGTTTACTGATACGGCAAGAAACATTTTTCATCCACAGAACTTATTTTGTTGTTGTTGTCTCTTAGTCATGTCCAACTCCTTGTGACCCCGTGAATGACAGCACGCTAGGCTTCCCTGACCTTCACTATCTCCCAGAGTTTGTTCAAATCCATGTCCATTGAGTCGGTGATGCCATCCAACCATCTCATCCTCTGTCGTCCCCTCCTCCTGCCCTCAATCTTTCCCTGCATTAGGGTCTTTTCCAGTGAGTTGCTTCTTTGCATCAAGTGGCCAAAGTATTCAGCTTCAGCATTAGTCCTTCCAATGAATATTCAAGGTTGACTTCCTTTCAGATTGACTGTTTTGATCTCCTTGCAGTCCAAAGCACTCTCAAGAGTCTTCTCCAGAAGCACAGTTGAAAAGCATCAATTCTTCACTGCTAAGCCTTCTTAATGGTCCAACTCTCACATCTCTACATGACTGAATTCTAAAAACAACCAAGAATATCTATACCAATGATACTATTTAATGTATTTTATGTACTCAGTGGAGAAATGACCATTGAGTGATTCTGGGCCCCCAGGGAACCCCCTGTGACCCAACCTGTGACAATCTTGTGCTTATTATAAGTTTCACATTCCTGAACATCAAGTTAGCTCAGGATCAGTGTCTTCCTTTCTTGGAAATATTTCATACCCCCTTCCTGTGAGTATGTGGTTACTTGAGTGAATGGCTACAAGTCTCTTTGAGGAAAGACTGGGAATCATTTTTCTACATGCTTGCCCACTTGCATGGTTTTGCAGGGTCTTTCCTCCTGAAGACTTTAGTCAATATGTTTCAGATCTGCAAATGGCTCAGGTCATGAAACTGGGCAAGAATTGGAAATGTTTTATAGGCAGAGGCCCTCATCCTTCTTTATTAAATTTTTTTGATTTTATGGATTGAGTAATAACCTTGTTGGTTAGCACCTAGGTTGTGTACAGGGGAGCTATATTTTAATAACCATTTCCATGGTGCCCTGTGGTTCAGGTCCCCATCTTCCACTCGAAGCTTGCAGCTCATTGACTTCATTGCAACTTCTGATTGTTAAGTACCATTTCCTAGCTTGTATTATTTTGAAATTCTGACATTCCTAATTCTGTTTTTTGAACCCACTTGTAATAGAATCTCCTTCTGTTCTCCCTTACTTACAGATGAAAAGTCCTCATTAGGTGTCTTAATGATGCTGGTGGCACTCTCACTGGAGCATAATTTATCACTTTTATAGATAAAAGTATCCTCCAACTCCATGCACAGAACATGGTCAGCTGGTAGATTTTCTGTTGATATCCATCTAGATGCCTACTTCCACTATCTGCAGTTATTCCATTTCTGTCTCATCTGCTCTGGGCCAATGGTCTCTGCAAACATCTAAATGTTGTCCAAATTAGAACTATCTAATTAGCATATTAGCACCATCTTCTGGCGTCCTTGCCAGATTATTAGATTTTGTATTATGGAAGAATACACTTATGTTAATAGACTTTTCAGTATCAAGCCTTCTGTTCATCTACATGCTCCTTGTCCAACTTCACAGGATAGCACTCTCAGCATCCAGTTCCTTATATCATTTCCAGGCTCCTGCTGGGACATGTTGGCTAAATCATGCAGTTTTTCAGTTTTTCCATTTCCTTTCTTTCAGTCACAGCACTTCACTGGCCGTGCTCTGTTGCAGCTTCATGCTACTTTTTGGTCTCAGGGCTAGGAAAGAACATGGGACTAGGTTCTTACGATTGGGTAGGAGTATGATCTAGAGGCTGCTGCATTGTCTTCAAGCAAGAGAAAACTGGGACCTTCTAATTCCTCCTCTAACAGGGAGGTGTGGAAACTCCCTGTAGATCCAAAGGGCTCAAGGGGATCTGAAGCTTGATTATTCTCTATCAACATGGCCTCACCTCATGTCTCAGAGTCTCACTACTTTTTAGCTGGAGCTTTGGCTTGATGGTATCATCGACTCAATGAACATGAGTCTGAGTAAACTCGGGAGTTGGTGATGGATAGGGAGGCCTGACATGCTGCAGTCCATGCAGACTTTTTGTTAAAAAATCGGACATGACTGAGCTAATGAACTGAACTAACACTTCAGTATTCTTTAGAGATGATCTACTGGCCCAGACCTTTTGCTTTATCTGTTTTAGACTGTAGAAAACAAGAGTTACTTTATATGTGGCCTAAGAGGACCTCTAACTTTCACATTGTGCTTTTGATTTGTGAAAGTACCCTTGACTTTTTCAGTGTCTTTCTCCATATATCAATTACACTTAGCAAGAACAATCAGATTCCATTGTCCTTATAATTAGTGCTTCTGCTGAACCTTCCAAAAGCCTGATGTGTTGAACCAGCCTATGCAGTTCCCTTTTTTGGTGTTCCATCCATTTCATCTGGAGAAAATGTAATAATGATCAATTGCATCAAACTTCATTCTATTTTGTTTGATGCCTTTCTTTTCCACTAAAAATTCAAACTCAGTTGCAAGCCCCTATTTCAGTGTTAGGCACAACATAATTGTTTATTAAGTATGTAAATATTAGATTTCTTTTAGGGACTGTGTGATGATTTTCACTAATTCCAGTGATTTATTCCTTTTTAATATAGTGCAACTAGAACTGTCTAATTTTCATAGCTTACACACTGGAATTGGATTCTTTCTATTGGAAATAGATAAAAAATCTGCCTGATCAGGCCAGTGTGATGTGTTAGGATCTGATCAGGTGTCTCCAGGCCATAGCTTTTGCTCAAGCTTTTTGGAAGTAGACATTATTATTCTTGACAGAAGTCTCTCTGCATGTAATGAAATAAGCTTCAGTTATAGTTCTAGATTAAAATTAGAATCAATTGTGTCAACATTAGTTGCATCATCCATATTACTTACATGGAGAAGTCATCACCTTTATACACATATACACACACGTTTCCTATATAAAATTTTAAAACTGAATTATAACTCACTATGGATACCAACAAAATTATGTTGCCTTAACCTGTGGAACATAATAAATCAGTTTTCATAGCCTCCTTTGTCTCTACTCACAGAAACCTCTGCCTTTCCTTCCTAGTTAAAGGCAGAATAGCATGCTCTCATAGAGGGGGTGCCATTTTGGCTAGCCTTTGTCCTTGAGGGTGGAGAGGGTCCAAGAGGAGCAAGAGAAGGGAACGACCGAGGATGAGATGGTTGGATGGCATCACTGACTCAATGGACATGAGTTTGAGCAAGCTCCGGGAGTTGGTGATGGACAGGGAAGCCTGACTTGCTGCAGTCCATGGGGTCGCAAAGAGTTAGACACGACTGAATGACTGAACTGAACTGAGGGTGAAGGTCAAGATATTCAAGTGTAACTGATTTCCCTCTTCCAGAGAAAGAGAGGATGAGAAAGATGGAGCTTTGTGGAAAATCCCTGGTGTTTGCATGGATGTCATTTGCCAGTGTGCAAAACAGCAAGGATTTCACCTCTTCACAGACAGCCATGCTTGGCTCTGTCACCTGTGCACTGCTGGTGTCTGGCCCTGAATCTAACACACCACTGAATGGACAAAGCAATCTGTTCTATTTTTTTTGGTCATTTCTGTTGTTGCTTGAGCCCCACTGATACTGCTCCAGCTAGGCCGTCAGCTGCTCAGACAATGAGAGCCTGTCTCTTCATCTTGCAATTTCCGGCTTCCCATTCTCCACTCGCATGATCCAACAAAAGGAATTCATTAAAGGAGTTAAGTGCTCGGTTATTATCAGAGGAGGGAAAACAGATTGAGCTATTTTTGCCCACAAAGGTCTTTCACAACAGCCAGTGAAGTCAGCTCTTTCCTCACTTACAGTAATCATAAAGAATCAGCCACAGTTTCTACCGATCCCTGCCTTAGGCCAGCATAGAATAGGGAGAAAAGTAACTGGTTTGGTTTGTTAAAAATCAAGTACAAACTATGTAATTATTTAAAGAACACATTGTTTGCTTCTGTTCTTTGCTTATTTATGTGCCTGTTGTATCATCACTGTATTTCTTGATAAGTTATAAATGTAAAGCAAGTAAGACTGATACATGATTATTAATGTTCCAGGAGAGCAAATAAAAAACCTTCTTTTCTGACTCCAAAAGCAGTCAGTAACAGATTAAAACTATTTAAAAGTCAGAGGCTCTAATATCTTGTAAGGTATTTACATAAAGAACCCCTAGCTTATTTCTAAGAAGAAATAATCATTTGATTTTGATATATACATTATTATATAGAAAAGTTGTTATTCTTTTATCATACCACTATTTTCCAATTTCTATAAATTTTAACAGAGTTGAATGATTACATTTCACATTCAAAGAGCAAAGAGAAAAAAAGAAACATTAAAGTCTATTGAGCTGAGTTTTTTTGTTATTCAAGTATGCCTGTGTGCATGACAAGTCGCTTCAATCATGTCCAACTCTTTGGGACCCCATGAACTGTAGCCCATCAGGCTCCTCTGTCCATGGGATTCTATATTCAAAAATACTGGAGTGGGTTGCCATGCCCCTCCTCCAGGGGATCTTCCTGACCCAGGGATCAAATCCACATCTCTTATGTATCTTGCATCGGCTGGTGGGTTCTTTACCATTAGCACCACCAAGGAAGCTATGTGTGCTAAGTTGTTAAGTTGTGGCCAACCTGGTGACCCCATGGACTGTAGACTGCCAGGCTCCTCTGTCCATGGGATTTTCCAGGCAAGAATACTGGAGTGTGTTGCCATTTCCTTTTCCAGGGGATCTTCCAGACCCAGGGATTGAACCCTTGTCCCTTACATCTCCTGCATTGGCAGGCAGGTTCTTTACCACTAGCACCACCTGGGAAGCCCTATTTAAGCATATACTTATATTAAAAAATTTGGATGTATTTTGTCATGCTTCTCTCTGTTTTACAAAGGAAGGCTGAGCACATATTTTAGTTGTATCACCTAACTGGGAAATAACCTGCTCATAACTGGTGAACAAATATTTTTAAATGTACAATCATCAACTTTGATAATCATTAAAATTTAACTAGGTCAATGATCACTCTCTTTTTCTCTTTGGCCATTGGAAATAGCTCTTTGGTTAGTATCTAGCTGACAACCATTCTCCTTCTTTGGAAACGGCCCCTGATACAGAAGGGATGAGTGTCCACCAGTTTTGGCTGTGCGATGACACCTGCTTCTTCTGCTGTGGTTGACTGGGTCAGAGGTGGACACCTCACCAGTGGCCATTACATAATCCCAGGAATTCAGGAAGGTAAACTGAGAGACACAGAAGTTGGGAGCTTTTGGTAGTTGAGTTTTATTAGTGGCAGTTCCCCAGAGCCCTGTGAACTCCAGCGGCTGGTACCTGCTCTGATACCTGATTTACCCGAGACCCAGTTATTCAGCTCTAGCTGAGCTTCTGTGATATGTGCCAGTATCTTCCAAAGACTGTGTTTACCTGTTTAGATCCACTTGTCATCTGTTACTTGAAACCAAATGAAATTCAACTATATATTGTTTTTATCATGCATATATATTTTTCACATTGTAAATATTAATGCCATTTTACATTTCTCCTGCCTATTAACAAATGTATGATAAACATTTTTCTCTGAAGATCTGTACTCAAGTTAGAACATTTGCATTAACCATAATGAAACAAAATTTCAAGGATATGTATTAGAAAATCTACCTTTAATATTGCAGTTCTCTGAATATTGTTGAAAAAAGTCCTTAATCTAAATATGCAGAAGGTAATCAGTCAAAACTGATTAATTAAAAAAAATTCAGTTATTGTATTTTGGATAACTATGTTCCTAGAGAGCATATTTCTAGTGGTCAGTACACCACCTTAAGTTTTTGATAAACCAGTATTCTAATGACAGCAGTGTAAAGGGTAGTTGTTAAAGGACACAGTGTAATAAAAATTATCTCAGCATTTTAAATAATGTTACAGGTCTAACAGGGCTTTTTTTAGTAACACAGATTCTCTAAAAATATTTGTAATTCTTTTTAAAATGTGCAGCTTCTTGCCATTTTACAAATAAGTAATATCAGCATCCAAAACAACCTTTTTGTAATATCAGAATGTCACTCCCTAATGAGGAATCAAATAAGTGATTCCCTAGCTCATTTACTACACACACACAAAAGCCACTCATCAAAAATTCATCTTATTTTTGGCAGATAGAGTAGCAGCTATTTTTGTCCTTTGTTCCCTTGTGTGATTATCAGTGTCTCTCAATTGTGAAACAAATCTTCCCAAATGCATATATTCGGTCTCATGCTCATCATGGATGCTCAATCAATATTGTTGAGTGAAGATATACCTCTCTGGGAGGTTAATGAAGAACAGATGCAGGGGAAGCCAAGATGGTGCACCTAGAAGAGAACCCAGAAGCTATGAAACAGTAGTGTGAACAGAGGGAATGAAAGAAAAATACCAGTTGTCAGCTTAAATGGAGACAGTGGAGATAATTGAACACCTGATAAAGTAGATAGGAAGGGAAAGGATGACCCACAGCATTATTTTCTTTCTTTAGGTCGCAGCTGTGATTCTTGTGGAAATAAAACGTGTTTCTGATTCACTCATAAGGAACATCAATCCATATGGTCTCTGCAACAAGAGAAGCAGATACAAAGAATGAGGCTTAGGAAGTATGGCAACTAGACTCACTGTACTTGTTTAATTGTGGGAATGTTTGATTCTTTCTTTCTTTTTGGTTTTTATAAGTTTGTTTTGCATAGGTTTATAATGAATTCTATTTCAAATCCTGGTAATCATACAAATAAAATATTGTTCTTCCCTTTACTTTATACATTTTACAGAATTTCACCAGTGACTATAATTCCAAGAGCTTTAGCTAAGACATTCTCTTTTTTTCTTTTCTTCCTTGTCTTTTACGGTTCTTATGTTTTTGATTATTTTTCCAATGTAACTGCTGACTAGCTAAGGAGGCGGAGAAGGCAATGGCAAGCCACTCCAGTACTCTTGCCTAGAAAATCCCATGGATGGAGGAGCCTGGTAGGCTGCAGTCCATGGGGTCGCTATGAGTCGGACACGACTGAGCGACTTCACTTTCACTTTTCACTCTCACACATTGGAGAAGGAAATGGCAACCCACTCCAGTGTTCTTGCCTGGAGAATCCCAGGGATGGGGGAGCCTGGTGGGCTTCCGTCTATGGGGTCACACAGAGTCAGACTCGACTGAAGTGACTTAGCAGCAGCAGCAGCTAAGGAGGAAGTAATAAGGATCCTGGGGCAACAGAACCAGGCGTTATATTTTTTGAAGAAAATATGCCCACATGATTATAAAATATGTGAAGAATTATTCATCCAGTTGAGACCTACCAGTAAACTTACCCAGTTGTGCATAATTCTTATTACTAGAGAGTAGTATAGCCCATGTAACTCACTACAATTAGTTGATTTGAATTAAATTCTAACATCCTCACTTGGTTATCTATCATTGAATATTTGGTCAGGAAGTGAGCTCTTAAATTATCATTCCCCTAAGTGTTTTCCTTAGAACAGTGGAGCTGGAAATGCTTCCACAAGAAGTTTCACTGAGTTTTGGAAACACTGCCTATAATGTTACACTCATAGAAGTGAAAAAATAATATTGATAAATTGAAAATTTTAGATAAAAGGCAAAAATTTTAATGACTCTTAAAAGTACTGCTGTAGAGAAGATTATCTATAACATTTTTTATATCTAACTCACTAGAAACTAATCTTTCCTGGAATAAATTTGATGGAAATAAGATTTTAGTGAGTTTGAGATGTCTAGTAATTATAGAGTATTATTCTTTAGTTTATTTAACCTCTTCTGAGTCATACCCAGTTTAGAAATGGATGAAGGCTGTAAATGTTTTTAGCCAAAGAAAGATATATAGACATATGGACATTAAATTTTATATAAAGTTCAAAATTTTGCATATTATTTAAGGGTGATTCCTAAAAGTCAGCACTGGCACCATGTTAAGGAAATGTGAACCTTCTGGTTCACTCACAAATTAAGCTCCTCTTTGGGTCCTGCTACCGTGAAGAGGGCATGGCAACCCACTCCAGTGTTCTTGCTTGGAGAATCTCACGGACAGAGGAGCCTGGCAGACTGTGGTCCATAGAGTCACAAGGAGTTGAACATGACTGAAAAGATTTTGCACACATACACGCACCATGAAACATACTTCATGATATGTCTTCAAAACTTTTACTACTGACATTTACTCAGTGGGATATGTTCCTTTTGTCCTTGTCATGACCCTCTTAAATCACCTTGAAGTGGAAAGATATACACATTATCAGAAAACAAAGAACAAGGAAGTCAAGGTTGATATTTTTGTCCCCTTTTTATATATTCTGAAATACAGCATTTATAATATAAGATTTTAAATGCTTTCCTTTAGTGGATGAAGTTCAGAGATATCATTTCCTTATTCCATTTGTATTTTGCATATTCAGAAGCATAATATTGAGAAGTTCAAGTCTGTAAAACATTCTTTTTTTTAATTTTTTAAAAAATTTTAATTGGAGGCTAATTACTTTATAATATTGTATTGGTTTTGCCATACATTGACATGAATCTGCCCTGGGTGTACATGTGTTCCCCATCCTGAACCCCCCTCCCACCTCCCTCCCCATCCCATCACTCTGGGTCATCCCAGAGCACCAGCCCCGAGCATCCTGTATCATGAATTGAACCTGAACTGGTGATTCGTTTCACATGTGATAATATACATGTTTCAATGCCATCCTCCCAAATCATCCCACCCTTGCCCTCTCCCACAGAGTCCAAAAGACTGTTCTACACATCTGTGTCTCTTTTGCTGTCTCGTACACAGGGTTATCATTACCATCTTTCTAAATTCCATATATATGCATTAGTATACTGTATCAGTGTTTTTCTTTCTGGCTTACTTCACTCTGTATAATAGGCTCCAGTTTCATCCACCTGATTAGAACTGTAAAACATTCTGAGCTTTATTATAGTCTGAGTACAAAATGCATAATGTATTTGGTTAGTGTGATGTCTATTCCAGATATATTTTTAATAATTTTTTCTATTATTTTCTTTTTTCTTTATGTAAGTTATGATTATGTAAGTAAATAAGTAGATTTTCATTTGCAATTTAAGTTTCTTTGTTTATGTACATTTTTACTAAATCAAAAGCTTTTTTGGAATTTTCAAATCTCCAAAATACAAGAAGTTATTTCTTTTTAAAAAATATATTTATTTTTTAATTAAAGGATAATTGCTTTAAAGAATTTTGTTGTTTTATGTCAAACATAAACAACAAAAGTTATTTCTTTGTTAATAAACTTGAAAACTTTATTTCAAGTAAAACTTTGTTTTATTTCGTCCTAAGTTTTTATGGGTCAAGATATTGTTTGCTTATTTTTTCCCCCCTCTTTTTATAGTATTCCTCATAGTAGAATAAGGAATTACTACATTTACTCCCAAATGTATATTTATTGGATTATATATTTATTCAAATAATATTTTATATCATTTTAATTCTATTACATCTTACTCCTAAAAACTTGACTTTTTCTTACAACATTGAAGAGAAGAAATGAAGAAATACTATATGTAAGAAAGAGTGATTTAATTAGAGTTCATTTAATCATTTTAATGAAGTATACTAAATACCATTATTTCCATCTAATTTTCAGAGATACAAAGCTATTTCCTAGTGTCACATAGCTAGAAAGCGGTTGAGCTGTAAGTTTAAACCGATAGATTCTGATTTAAAAAGTCAGTATGTTTTTATTTAAAAATAATTTCAAAGAAACTGGCAAAACAAGTTTTGGATTGAGGTTGTTGAAATAAATAAGAATTTGCCTTTAGAGAAGCATATTGCTATGGCTAAAAGCACAATAAATATCGAGTTAGTTGTACAATAGACAGAGATACATTTCTTCTTTATGCTTTTGTGTCTCTTACCTTTGTTTTCCCTTGTTTTTTTCCCTGTTTTAGGATTTAGATCTATGGCATGTCATATAGAAAAACACTCTCATAATTTCTAATGCATTATACATACACACACAATTTTTTATTTTTTCTGAAGTATATCCATTCCCTAACCCCGAATGTGAAAGGCCTTAAGTAGCTGGCCTAGTTTGAAATCTTGTCTCTGGTGTATTTGCTGAGTTCACACCTGCTGCTTCTCCATCTGCTACAAATTTAGATCAGTATAGGACCTTCTTGAAATATGTGGAAAATGTCAAACATGCTCCCAAAAAAGCACTGTCTTTTTTAAAGCTGATTGTGTCCTGAGATGACTGAGGATTTTCTTTCCCTAAAGATTCAGTTCAGTTCAGTTGCTCAGTCGTGTCCAAATCTTTGCAAGACCATGGACTGCAACATGCCAGACTTCCCTGTCCATCACCAACTCCCGGAACTTGCTCAAGCTCATGTCCATCAAGTTGGTGATGCTGTCCAACCATCTCATCCTCTGTTGTCCCCTTCTCCTCCTGCCTTCAATCTTTTCCCAGGGTCTTTTCCAATGAGTCAGTTCTTCGCATCAATTGGCTAAAAGTATTGGAGCTTCAGCTTCAGCATCAGTCCTTGAGATGAATATTCAGGATTGATTTCCTTTAGGATGGACTGGCTTGATCTCCTTGTTGTCCAAGAGTAGCTCGACTCTTCTCCAACACCACAGTTCAAAAGCATCAATTCTTCAGTGTTCAGCTTTCTTTATGGTCCAACTCTCACATCCCTGCATGACTAGTGGAAAAACCATAGCTTTGATTATATGGACCTTTATCAACAAAGTAATGTCTCTGCTTTTTAATATGCTATCTAGATTGGCCATAGCTTTTCTTCCAAGGAGCAAGCGTCTTTTAATTTCATGGCTACAGTCACCATCTGCAGTGATTTGGGAGCCTAAGAAAATAAAGTCTGTCATTGTTTCCATTATTTCCCTCTATTTGCCATGAAGTGATGGAATCAGATATCATGAGCTTCATTTTTTGAATGTTGCGTTTTTACAGCTTTTCCACTGTCCTCTTCCACGTTCATCAAGAGGCTCTTTTTAGTTCCTTTTCACTTTCTGCCTTAAGGGTGGTGTCATCTGCATATACGAGGTTATTGATATTGCTCCTGGCAAACTTGATTCCAGCTTGCACTACATCCAGTCCAGCATTTCACATGATGTACCCTGCATATAAGTTAAATAAACAGGGTGACAATATATAGCCTTGAGGTACTCCTTTCCCAATTTGGAACCAGTCCATTGTTCCATGTCTGATTCTAACTGTTGCTTCTTGACCTACTTAGAGAGGTTTCTCAGGAGGCAGGTAAGATGGTCTGGTATTCCCATCTCTTTAAGAATTTTCCACAGTTTGTTGTGATCTACACAGTCAAAGGGGCTTCCCTTGTGTCTCAGCTGGTAAAGAATCTGACTGCAATGCGGGAGACCTGGGTTTGATCCCTGGGTTGAGAAGATCCCCTGGAGAGGGAAAAGGCTACCCACTCCAGCATTCTGGCCTGGAGAAATCTGGGAACTCTATAGTACATGGGGTTGCAAACAGTTGGACACAACTGAGCAACTTTCACCCATCACTCACATAGTCAAAGGCTTTAGCATAGTCAATGAAGCAGACTAGATATTTTCTGTAATTCTCTTGCTTTTTCTATGATCCAATGGATGTTGACAATTTGATCTCTGGTTCCTCTGCCTTTGCTAAATCCAGCTTATACATCTGGACGTTCTTGGTTCATGTACTCTTGAAGCCTAGCTTGGAGAACTTTGAGCATTGCTTTGCTAGTTTGTGAGATGAGTGCAATTCTGTGGTAGTTTGAGCATTCTTTGGCATTGCCTTTCTTTGGTATGGAATGAAAACTGACCTTTTCCAGTCCTGTGGCCACTGCTGAGTTTTCCAAATTTGCTGGCATATTGAGTTCAGCACTTTCACAGCATCATCTTTTAGGATCTGAAATGGCTTGGCTGGAATTCCATCCCCTCCACTAGCTTTGTTCGTAGTGATACTTCCTAAGGCCCACTTGACTTCACACTCCAGGATGTCTGGCTCTATGGAGTGATCACACAATCGTGGTTATCTAGGTTATTAAGATCTTTTTTGTATAGTTCTTCTCTATTCTTACCACTTCTTCTTAATAACTTCTGCTTCTGTTAGGTCCATACCGTTTCTGTCTTTATTGTGCCCATCTTTGCAACAAATGTTCCCTTGGTATCTCTAATTTTCTTGAAGAGATCTCTAATCTTTCTAATTCTATTGTTTTCCTCTATTGCTTTGCATTGATCACTTAGGAAGGGTTTCTTATCTCTCCTTGCTTGTCTTTGGAACTCTGCATTCAGATGGATATATCTTTCCTTTTCTCCTTTGCCTTTCACTTCTCTTCTTTTGTTAGCTGTTTGTAATGCCTCCTTAGACAAACATTCTGCCTTTTTGCATTGCTCTTCTTGGGGATGGTTTTGATCATTGCCTCTGTACAATGCTACGAACCTCCATCCATAGTTCTTCAAGCACCTTGTCTATCAAATCTAATCCCTTGAATCTATTTGTCACTTCAACTGTGTAATCTTAAGGGATTAGATTGAGTTCGTGTCTTAATGGTCTAGTGGTTTTCAACACTTTCTTCACCTTAAGTCTGAATTTGGCAATGAGGAGTTTATGATCTGAGCCACAGTCAGTTCCTGATCTTTTTTCTGACTGTATAGAGCTTCTGTATCTTCGGCTGTAAAGAATATAATCAATATGATTTTGGTATTGGCCATCTGGTGATATCCACATGTAGTCTCTTGTGTTTGGAAGAGGGTGTTTGCTATGACCAGTACATTCTCTTGACAAAACTGTTAGCCTTTGTCCTGCTTCATTCTGTACTCCAAGGCCAAACTTGCCTGTTACTCCAAGTATCTCTTGACCTCCTACTTTTGCATTTCAGTCTGCTATGATGAAAAGGACGTCTTTTTTTTTTTTTTTTTTTGGTGTTAGTTCTAGAAGGTCTTGTAGGTCTTCGTGGAACCATTTAACTTCAGTTTCTTTGGCATTAGCGTTCGGAACATAGACTTGGATTACTGTGGTATTGAATGGTTTGCTTTGGAAATGAACAGAGATTTTTCTGTCGTTTTTGAGACTGCACCCAAGTACTGCATTTTGGACTCTTTTGTTGATGACGAGGGCTACACCATTTCTTCCAAGGGATTCTTGCCAACAGTAATAGATGTAATGGTCATCTGAATTAAATTCACCCATGAGGGCTACACCATTTCTTCCAAGGGATTCTTGCCCACAGTAATAGACGTAATGGTCATCTGAATTAAATTCACCCATTCCGGTCCATTTTAGTTCACTGATTCATAAAATATTGATGTTCACTCTTGCCATCTCCTGTTTGACCACTTCCAATTTACCTTGATCATAGACCTAACATTCCAGGTTCCTGTGCAATATTGTAATATTGTTCTTTACAGCATCAGACTACTTTCATCACCAGTCACATACACAATTGAGCATTGTTTTCACTTTGGCTCAGCCTCTTCATTCTTTCTAGAGCTATTTCTCCACTGTTCTCCAGTAGCATATTGGGCATCAGTTCAGTTCAGTTCAGTCACTCAGTTGTGTCCGACTCTTTGCGACCCCATGAATCACAGCACGCCAGGCCTCCCTGTCCATCACCAACTCCCAGAGTTCACTCAAACTCATGTCCATTGAGTCGGTGATGCCATCCAGCCATCTCATTCTCTGTCGTCCCCTTCTCCTCCTGCCCCCAGTCCCTCCCAGCATCAGAGTCTTTTCCAGTGAGTCAACTCTTCGCATGAGGTGGCCAAAGTATTGGAGTTTCAGCTTTAGCATCAGTCCTTCCAATGAACACCCAGGACTGATCTCCTTTAGAATGGACCGGTTGTATTTCCTTGCAGTCCAAGGGACTCTTAAGAGTCTTCTCCAACACCACAGTTCAAAAGCATCAATTCTTCGGTGATCAGCTTTCTTCACAGTCCAACTCTCACATCCATACATGACCACGGAAAAAACCATAGCCTTGACTAGACAGTCCTTGGTTGGCAAAGTAATGTCTCTGCTCTTCAATATGCTATCTAGGTTGGTCATAACTTTCCTTCCAAGGAGTAAGTGTCTTTTAATTTCATGGCTGCAATCAACATCTGCAGTGATTTTGGAGCCCAAAAAAATAGTCTGACACTGTTTCCACTGTTTCCCCATCTATTTCTCATGAAGTGATGGGACCAGATGCCATGATCTTCGTTTTCTGAATGTTGAGCTTTAAGCCAACTTTTTCACTCTCCTCTTTTACTTTCATCAAGAGGCTTTTGAGTTCCTCTTCACTTTCTGCCATAAGGGTGGTGTCATCTGCATATCTGAAGTTATTGATATTTCTCCCGGCAATCTTGATTCCAGCTTGTGCTTCATCCAGCCCAGAGTTCCTCATGATGTACTCTGCATATAAGTTAAATAAGCAGGGTGACAATATACAGCCTTGACGTACTCCTTTTCCTATTTGGAACCAGTCTGTTGTTCCATGTCTAGTTCTAACTGTTGCTTCCTGACCTGCACATAGGTTTTTCAAGAGGCAGGTCGGGTGGTCTGGTATTCCCATTTCTTTCAGAATTTTCCACAGTTTATTGTGATCCACATAATCAAAGGCTTTGGCATAGTCAATAAAGCAGAAATAGATGCTTTTCTACAACTTTCTTGCTTTTTCCATGATCCAGCGGATGTTGGCAATTTATTCTCTGGTTCCTCTGCCTTTTCTATATCCAGCAGCATATTCCCTAAAGATTAGCACTCCCTCTTTTGTTTTCAATGATTTAGAATTTAAAGGATGAAGTCAACTTGATTGTGGTTTTTTTTTTTTTTTATTGGAGGCAAATTACCTTACAATAATATATTGGTTGGTTTTGCCATACATTGACACGAAAAGAACACAGAATTATCATTTCAAAAATATTTGATGGTAGGCACTTAAAAGGTGTTATCTATGCTATATTTATATTAATTATACACCCGAAGGGATTCCCTGGTTGCTCAGTGGTAAAGAATCAACCTTCAGTGCAGGAGTCGCAGGGGATGCAGGTTTGATTCCTGGATCAGGAAGACCCCCTGGAGGAGGAAATGGCAACCCACTCCAGTATTCTTGCCTGGAGAATTCCATGAAATTAGGAGCCTGGTGGGTTATGGTCCATAGGTTTGCATGAGTCAGACATGACTGAAGCAACTGAGCACGCACACATACACCTGAATTGTATAATAAATTTTAGTCATGAGTTTATTTTTAGCAATTGTACAAATGGGCTTCTTTCTATCTTACTCTTAATACATCCAGTGAAAGATACTTGATATTTAGAAATGACATCTAATAGATTGAGTTATTCATTCAAATATTTACTCTGAGCAAGTTTCTACCTGAAATTATACTATGAAAGTTCAAGAATGTGTTCAGTAAGGAATTTTATTAAATTATATTTGTGTGGGTATATGGGTCATTCTTAAATAGTAAGTTCCTATTTTTTGTGATTAAAATTTAGACATTGAATTTTGTGTTTTATTTTCTTGGACACTTGTATGTAAATTTATTATACTTAAATTACTTAAGAATTATATATTCATTTCCCAACAAGCAATAAAGAAGTTATTAGGTTAAGAGTGGATATAGTGGTTTGGAGGAAGAAGATAATGAATCCTAAGTCTCTTGTATATGAGAACTTTCAAGGATTGGAAGCATTATTATGCTTCCAGAGTATGTTGGATTTTAGTGTTAATAACTTTTATCCCTTCTAGAGACATATACTAGAATATTGCCATGAGTTAGGGTGAATTTTGCTTGGAATAGTTTTTGCAGCAATTAAGTGTTATTAGTTGAAAGTCTATTTTAATCTAGCCAAGATGGCAAGACCATACAATCTTAGATGACTTTCTAGGCTATCAGGCAGCTTTTTAATGTTAGTTTACCCCTGGGAAGGGTTGATTGGGGAGGAAAGGTACGATCATTCTTCTGTATGAGCTGTGAATACTAATTTGTTTTCTAGACTGTGATATATAGAACTGCTAAGGTAGGTTAGTCCTCCTACAATTGCATTAGATCCTAAATCTTGACTTTGCCTCACTCCTATTTTTTTTTTTTTTTTTAACCTTTTCACAATCTAGACTGTCTTGAATTATTCTTGCTTTGCTTGGGGGAAGTTCACTATAACAATCCCACTCTCAGCTTCTGTCTGAACTTAACAGAATGAAAGCATCCACCAAAAAGAAAACTTAACTAGATAACCACAGGTGACATAAATTCAGTCAAGAATCCACCTAGGAAATTTGACCTTTTACAAATGTGTGCTTTGAGAATTTTCCTAAAGCACAATGTCAATCAATCAGATTCCTGGAATTCATATGTTAGGAGGCTTTGATTTTTTTTTCCCTGAAAGAAAACAGTGAACTTCTACAAAGTGAATATTGTATCTCAGATTGTGAGGCCCAAATACATGAAAATATACCTTTTTATATTTTTGTTTCACCTCTGCCCAAGATATGTATGAAATCACTTCGTTTAGAACAAAATTCTCAGCATAATCTTTCTTTAAAACTCTAAATTTCACAAAGTATCAAGATTACAATAAAAACTTGCTTATTATTTTGCCAAATGCCGTGAGTTAAAGTAGACATTTTGGGCTACCCAATGGACATAGTGATAAGGCATTTTAAGTGGTTTATTTTTATTCTCTTCAGTACTCACCTTTTTGGTCTGCAGCCTGACCTTGGTCTTGCCAACTCATAGGGGCCTCCAGAATCTCACTGGGAACCCCTGGCTTTGACGGAAATCACATTGCTGTGCTGTCAGGATTCCCTGATGCTGCCTTGATGAAGAGTACCGGTTCCTCTGTCCCTAGAGCCACTTCTCACCCACATGCCCCTGGCTATTTCTTTCTGGACAGTTAGTGGGTTATCATTTTGGGGATTTTTTCCCCCTATTACCTGTATATCTAAACTTTTCCCCAGTATTTCCTTCTTCCCACAGATGAGTAAATTTCAGAATATTTTTTCTCCCAATATGTTCTGTACTACAAAGCACCCAAGCCTTCTCTAACTAAATGTTGTGAGGTACCTTCACAGTTTGTATGAATGACTCCATCGGGTCTTTTCCTTAAGGAAAAGAAATGCTTTTAATTCTATTGCTGGATGGGCAGCAATTGGGACTTTTGCTTAGAGCTTCTAGAAACTTAGAAGAAGTAGCAAATTAAAACATCCATCTCCATCTATTCTGGACATAATGTGGGCCTGCATTAAAGAGGAAGTCAGTGCAATTTGCCCAGTTACCCATCCTTAGGATGGTCTGGGACTTCTTTCTTTCTTAAGAACCTGATTGTGAATGTCCTTGACTATGGGGAGTTATGATTTAGAAGGATTCCATTTGACTGTGTAATGTTTTTAAAAGAGCTGTTTCTGCTGCTGCTGCTGCTAAGTCATTTCAGTCGTGTCCGACTCTGTGTGACCCCATAGATGGAAGCCCACCAGGCTCCCCTGTCCCTGGGATTCTCCAAGCAAGAACACTGGAGTGGGTTGCCATTAATAGACACCAAATAGAAGAAAAATGGTTCTTCTGCTTCTCTGCAAAATTATAACAATGAAAATAATCAGAAACAACAATAACAAAGCATCTTCTTCCTGAAGACATTGAAAATTATACAGTCTTTGTGTTTCCCGTTCAGATTTTGGTTATTAAGAAACTTAGATCTCTAGTGTTTAAATGTATTATTCCACACTATATTCTCAAGACATTTTTCTCCACTCTCTATAAATGAGGTCTCACACTTTAAAACCTTTCAGATTTATTTTACAGTCCAGAGTGGTTTTTTGGTTTGTTCATTATTACTGTAAATCAGGTCAGAATATTTCTTATGTAGATAAGAACAAAAAATGCATTCAGAAATCAGAAACATTATACAGATATTAAGTGGTAACTATTAAAATGTGAACAACTTCATACTGAATGCATTCCACAGTTAAATATGCAAGATCACAAGACTGGTTTATTTTAAGCTAGTGATGGGTGTGTGTGGCAATAAGGATGGAGAGGTTTATCTGTGAAGAAATTGCTCTAAGAATTCAAGTCAATTACAGTCTATCTATATAAATTATCATCTATAGGAAGGTGACTATTATGTGGAAATACTCCAAAAAGAATTACTTTGAGCAACCTGTTCCTAGTGCATCCAGGAATTGTTGGCATGAAAACAATGACTAAAAGCTGTGTCTGTTGGCCTGGAACTACATAGGACAGTGACAAAACAGTGAGAGCAAAACTCCTTAATATTGATTTGCAGAGCTGTTCTTAAACATGACTGACATAGTTTTGAGCTGGACTAGTCTTTTTCAGAATGACACCAACGTTCAACAATGTTTCACCTCCAAACATTGCTCTCATATTCAGAACTCAGTATCAGTTATTAACATTATATAATATACAAATGTTTTAAATCATGCTTTTATTTTTGGTTTAGAGGACATTAAGAAAATTGTGAAAAAGGTTTTTTGTCTTAGTTTTACCCTTTTGCTCACCATTCTCTGGCAAATGGCCTAGCTAAAAGCTTAGTACAGGCTGCTAGGCGTGCCCACAGCTGATTGCTGGAGAAGCATGCCAAGAAGTCGTGCCAGATTTCTCATCATTCAACATGGCAGTCCATTTTCAACAGCAGAAGTCTGTCCTGTAGGACTCCAAATGCTTAGCAGCTTCTCAAGACTTTCCTTGATCATTGCTATAAAGATCTGGGTGAGGCCTTATATGACAAATAATATGTGCTAGGTGTTCATCTATCTGGATTTAGTCTTTGGTTATTTTTACCCCAAGAATTGATCACTGTTAAAAACTGTAGTATTGGGTGATCATTTTCTGCCACTCTTAGTTCCCAGAATTGTCTGTTTCAGATAGTTCAGGTATCACAGGACCCTGGCAAGCATCTTATCAGCTCACTTTCTTTTTTCGGTAGTGATCCTAGGGACTCACTAAAGACATAAAGAGGAAACAATATTTTCCTTTGTGACTACTGGCATTTCTGTTGCATTTTGTGTAATGCAAACAGTTTTGTGTAAAATGTTGCCTCCTTTGGGGTAAAAAATGAAAGTAGTATTGGGAACAATAATGGGAAATGAATGAGATTTGTGAACTGAATGGAAATTCAAGAGCTTGTTTTTCTCCTTTCACCTTGTGGTTAGTACAAAATATATTTTAGACCATATATATATATATGAAGAAGTGAAGTGAAAGTTGCTCAGTCGTGTCCAACTCTTTGTGACTCCATGGACTATACAGTCCATGGAATTCTCCAGGCCAGAATACTGGAGTAGGTAGCTTTTCCCTTCTCCAGGGGATCTTCCCAACCCAGGGATCAAAACCAGGTCTCCTGCATTGCGGGCAGATTCTTTACCAGCTGAACAACAAGGGAAGCCCAAAAATACTGGAGTGGGTAGGCTATCACTTCTCTAGTGGATCTTTTTCTACCCAGGAATTGAACTGGGGTCTCCTGCATTTCAGGTGGTTCTTTACCAATTGAGATATCAGGCAAGCCTATATATATATATATACACACACACACACACACATACATACATACATATACTTGTCTTTTTTTTTTTCCTGTGACCAGAACCAAAATTAGTGAATATATGATTATACATATACATATAAAAAACATATCATTTGAATGTGAAATGTGTGACTTGATGAGTATAGCTGTGTCTAAAGATAGATGTGTTCCATGAATACAGTGTTTGGATTTAGTACATATTTATCTCTTAGTAAGTTATGATTTCTCAACTTTCTTTGATGCTAAGTGATATTCTACGAATATCCATACTAGTTATTCAACCATTAAGATCCTCCCGTAACTCTTAGTAAATAGTCTCTGCTCAAGTCTCCAGAGTGACTCTGTGTGTATCCAGCCATGACTCTACCATTGTCCTAATCTTGATCACTGTTTTATTTATTGAGATGTAATTGACACATAGCATTACATTATTTTCAGGTGTACAATATAAGGATAAATATTTGTATATGTGGTGAAATGATCATAATAAGTCTAGCTAATATCCATTACCACCATGTTTTTTGTTGTGATGAGAACTTATGTTTTCAGTTCAGTTCAGTCGCTCAGTCGTGTCCGACTCTTTGCGACCCCATGAATCACAGCACGCCAGGCCTCCCTGTCCATCACCAACTCCCGGAGTTCACCCAAACTCATGTCCATCAAGTCGGTGATGCCATCCAGCCATCTCATTCTCTGTCGTCCCCTTCTCCTCCCGCCCAATACTCCTTATTTTATTTATTTGGTTGTGTTGGGTCTTAGTTGCAACATATAGGATCTTCACTGCAGTGCATAGACTCTTTAGTTATGGCACACGGGCTTGGTTGCTTTGCAGCATTTAGGATCTAAGTTCCCTGACCAGGGATCAAACCTGTGTCCTCTGCACTGCAAGGTGAATTTCCAACCACTGTATCTTTTTGACAATAGCCATTCCAAGTGTGAGGTGATATCCTGGTGATTTTGATGTACATTTCCCTCATGATTAGTGATGATTCACCTTTTCATAACCATGTTGGCCATCTTTATGTCTTCTTTGGAAACATGCCTGTTCAGATTTCCTGCCGATTTTTTATTTGAATTATTTGCTCTTGAGCTCTATGTGTCTTTCTATATTTTGGACCATATTAACCTCTTAACAGATATATGATTTGCAAATATTTTCTCCAGTTCAGTAGATTGCTTTTTCATTTAGTTGATGATTTCCTTTGCTTGCAGCTTTTTATTTTGATATGGTCCCACTTGTTTCTTTTTTTTTTTTTCCTTTGCTTTTATTACTTTTATTATTTTCTTTCGAATCCAAAATATAATTGCCAAGACTGTCAAGGCCTTACTGCTCATGCTTTTTATTCTAGGAATTTTATGGTTTCAGTTCTCACATTCAAGTCTTTCAACCATTTTGAGTTAGTTTTGGTGTATAGTGTAGGATGGTAGTCCGGTTTCATTCTTCTGCATGTCTGTCCAGTTTTTCCAACATCATTAATTGAAGAGACTGTCCTTTTGCCATTGTCTATTCCTGGCTTCTTTGTTGTAGATTAACTGACCTTATATGCAGAGATTTATTTTAGGGATCTCTATTCTATTTCATTGAACTATCTGTTTTTATACCAGTACCATATTGTTCTGACTGCTATAATTTTACAGTCAGGGAGTACGGTGCCTCCAGCTTTGTTCCTTTTCAAGGTTGCATTGGCTATTATAACTTTTATATTAGGATATAAATTAGGAATATATCTAAACATTTAAAATATTTATTTCTTATTTACCTTTAAAAATATAGTGTCCCCTACCTGCCTCTTGAGAAACCTGTATGCAGGTCAAGAAGCAACAGTCAGAACTGTACATGGAACAACAGACTGGTTCCAAATAGGAAAAGGAGTGCGTCAAGGCTGTATATTGTCACCTTGCTTATTTAACTTATATGTAGAGTAAGTACATCATGAGGAATGCTGGGCTGGAAGAAGCACAAGCTGGAATCAAGATTGCTGGGAGAAATATCAATAACCTCAGATATGCAGATGACACTACCCTTATGGCAGAAAGTGAAGAAGAACTCAAAAGCCTCTTGATGAAAGTGAAAGAGGAGAGTGAAAAGGTTGGCTTGAAGCTCAACATTCAGAAAACAAAGATCATGGCATCTGGTCCCATCACTTCATGGGAAATAGATGGAAAAACAGTGGAAACAGTGTCAGACTTTATTTTTTGGGGCTCCAAAATCACTGCGGATGCTGACTGCAGCCATGAAATTAAAAGACGCTTACTCCTTGGAAGGAAAGTTATGACCAACCTTGATAATATATTAAAAAGCAGAGACATTACTTTGCCAACCAAGGTCCGTCTAGTCAAGGCTATGGTTTTTCCCGTGGTCATGTATGGATGTGAGAGTTGGACTGTGAAGAAAGCTGATCGCCAAAGAATTGATGCTTTTGAACCGTGGTGTTGGAGAAGACTCTTGAGAGTCCCTTGTACTGCAAGGAGATCCAACCAGTCCATTCTAAGGGAGATCGATCCTGGGTGTTCATTGGAGGGACTGATGCTGAGGCTGAAACTCCAATACTTTGGCCACCTCATGCGACGAGTTGACTCACTGGAAAAGACTCTGATGCTGGGAAAGGTTGGGGGCGGGAGAAGAAGGGGACGACCGAGAATGAGATGGCTGGATGGCATCACCAACTCTGTGGACATGAGTTTGAGTGAGCTCCGGGAGTTGGTGATGGACAGGGAGGCCTGGCGTGCTGTGATTCATGGGGTCGTGGAGAGTCGGACACGACTGAGCGACTGAACTGAACTGAACTACTACTACTACCACCACCACCACTTGTACTACTACTACTAATAGCATCACTGATTCATCGATCACTTATCACAGGTAAGTCATAGTCCTAAGCATTCTACTTATTAACTCATGGAATCCACACAACACTGCTTTGAGGTACTATTGCTGTCTTCTGCATTTTTACAGGCAAAAAAACAGAACCATCAAGAGCTTATGTAACTTGTTCAAAGTAACACAGGTAGTAAATAACATAACTGGAAGTTAAACCTACAATGTCTAGTTTTAGAATCCAGGATCCTCATCACTACTGCTCCTATGCTAATTAAGCAAGCACCCCTGATTATTTTCGGTAAAGAATACTGTATTCTTTTCTAAGATAAACACATAGACTTGCCAATATGTTTCTTTAGATTTGACTTTACTGGAGCCCAGCTTTGCTTTGACATTTACAGATGGTCTAGCTTTCATCTCACTGCAAGACATAAAGCAACCTGGTATTTAGTTCACCTGCAAAAGGCAGTTAGGAAACCCTAGAGGAACCTAATTAAAATGCAGCACATTTCCAAGGCACCATATCTTGCTGTGTTGCCATAGAAACAGTGGGGATTTCTGGTCACTGACCTTTAAGGGAATCTGAGGATACATTTTCATAAGGTTCACAAGAAGAGCTACTCAAGAATATTAACTGAATTTGCAGGATCAACTTTCAAAATCCCCTATGCAATCCTATCTGATTTTAGAAGTATATTCTATCAGCAAAACCTACTAGAGGCTCAAACTGGACTTTTTGAAGGAATGTTTTTTAACTGCTTCCAATATACCATCTGTGCCACTGGATTTAAAATAATCAAAGGCAGTAGAAAAGAAACATAAAAGAAAATCTTAGATAATTAAATGGGAGACATTGAAGCTAAAATAAAATTGAGAAATAGTTTTGGTGTTATAGCTATTCTATTGCATTTTGACTTTTGAAAGTTAGCTTACTCAAAGAATAAAATATAGCATTACTATATCACAAAATACATTTAGAAAATCAAGGCTTATATAATTTAAAAATGTTATTAATTCATGTACTTTCATTTATTAATTTATAAATTCATCCATTAATAAATATGTATAATTGAAAATATTTTAGTTATACTTTATATATGTACTTTAGCCATTTGCTAGAAGCTGAGTACCCATGATGCAATAGGAAGATGAAAAAGCCTGCCTTACTATAATCTACTGTTACTATTTTGATGTTTTTCTCTTCTAATGAAAATAAATAGCTTAGTTTTAGACATGATATGCATAATTTACTTATAAGGAAAGATTGATCAGGGTATTAGGAGCTCTCTGATTTCTCCTAGAATTAGAAATAAATATGTATATATATGAGTATCACTTATTTTAGACATAGACACCTGAAGAAGACTAGAAATATAGTAATAATTTTATGTAGAAAAGCAAGGCTACTACCCCATTCTCTGGACTTCAGTGGGATACTGACATACTTGTGTATCCTCATTCTGAGAAGTGATGTGGCATAGGGGCTGAAACCACAGTTTGGACCCATATTGATTGGACTTCTTCTTTGGCCATTTCCCAGCTCTGTGGCTATGAGAACGTTACTTAGCCTGCAGGAACTCCTGTTTGCTCATATATAAGGTGAGGACAGGAATGGAATTTAGAGCTGTTTTGAGAATAAATCAAGTTACCATTGATCAATCACATCTATATTTGACATATAGTAATATACTGAAAGGAGATCCAACCAGTCCATTCTAGAGGAGATCAATCCTGGATGTTCATTGGAGGGACTGATGCTAAAGCTGAAACTGCAATACTTTGGCCACCTCATGCGACGAGTTGACTCACTGGAAAAGACTGATGCTGGGAAAGGTTGGGGGCGGGAGGAGAAGGGGACGACGGAGAATGAGATGGCTGGATGGCATCACTGATTCTGTGGACATGAGTTTGAGTGAACTCCGGGAGTTGGTGATGGACAGGGAGGCCTGGCGTGCTGTGATTCATGGGGTCGTGGAGAGTCGGACACGACTGAGCGACTGAACTGAACTGAACTGAACTGAATTAAACAAAGTATCTCCAATTCAAATTCCAGGGACAGAGCAAACGGGGAGGTACCAGCCCGGCTGCCAAAACAGAACACAGTAGAATGAATTCATGCCATATAAAAAGTCATGCAGTAGACAAGGAGTCTGTCAAGTTTTCAGTTAGAAAAGTTTGTTTTTCTTCCTCAATATGGATGTGGGAAGCACTATGATTGTCCTTGAAGTGTGTTTATGTGTCTGTGTATGCGTGCCATGAGTGTTGATCCAATAGTTACCCACTGGATGAGCCAGGATAGGGAATATTAATATCTCATGCTGGTGGGGAGCTTTTGAAAAAGATCCGACTTGGAATGTCAAACCACATATTCGATTGTTGTACTGCCAATTATGGCCAAAGCCTATCCTGACCTGTTTTGCTAAAAAGCATAGAGCATATGAGGCTAAATAACTCAGATTTGGGGGCATGAGGGCTGCAAAATAAACCTGAGAGCAAGCTAACCATCAGGCCCCTTGTCAGGTAGTTGTCTCAGTGGCTATGAGACAAGATTCCTGACAAGGCTTATGTGCCTTGCACTACTTTTTAAGTGCTTTGTTCAAAATAACTACTACTGGTGTATATCTTTCCCATGGTATTTTCTAAGCACATATTAGTGCTAGAATAGAAGGCTTCTTGTACAAAAAGATCTCATTTTCCATGTGGTTTCTTCATTAATGTATCTAATAAAACAAGAGACTTACCACTTTTTTCCAGTTTGACTATACAGCAGTTTAACATTCTCTATAGTCTGTTTCCAATTATACAAAAAGGCAAGTTTCTGTGGTGATCAGGCTTATAATCATTATATTGATCCTAACTTGCTTCCTTACCAATGCCTGCTGCTGCTGCTAAGTCGCTTCAGTTGTGTCTGACTCTGTGAGACCCCATAGACGGCAGCCCACCAGGCTCCTCCGCCCATGGGATTTTCCAGGCAACAGTACTGGAGTGGGGTGCCATCGCCTTCTCCGTTGCCAATGCCGAATATACATCAAATTACTCATGATTGCATATAAGCTGCCTAGCACTTCTAAAAGTTTCTTAAAATTGTATTTTCTACTGGTGACTTTTTAAAGGGACTATGCTATTTTTCTCCTGAACAATTAAAAAGATAAATCAAAAGATTGATTTGTATGCATCTTTTGACATGCAAATTTACTGTCAGTACCAATGTGGCATTAACATATCTTCCCTAATTAAAAAAAAAAGGAGGAAATAAACTTTTCTAGAGATATATCCTGGAATTCATATGCTGAGCAGAATTCAAAGGCATCCAGGAAATTTTCATAAATCTAGAGATCTTAAGGCAATTCTTTGTTAGTTCCCAGAGATGTTTAAAAGGTATTTTCTAGAAGGAAAAACATTTGTTTTAAAAAAAAGAAAATGCTACGTTAAAGTTAAGTTCTCTTGGAGCCTTTAATGTACTAATATCCCTTATGAATATACAAAGAGGACATCATCAAAATTATCTTATACTTCACTATTCTATAGAACTCAGTTTTTGTTTTTATTTATTTATTGAAGTATATAGTTGATTTACAATGTGTTTCTGCTGTATAGCAAAGTGATTCAGGTGTGTGTGTGTGTGTGTGTATTCTTCTTCATTATGGTTTATCCTGGGATACTGAATATAGTTCCCTGTGCTATACAGTAGGATATTGTTTATTCATTCTATGTATAATAGTTTGTATCTGATAATCCCAGACTCCCAATCCTACCCGCTCCCCTGGCAACCACAAGACTGTTCTCTACATATTAGTATATTAGCCTGTTTCATAGATAACAGTAGTTTCCTTCGTGTCATATTTTAGTTTCCACATATAACTGATATCATACCGTATTTGTCTTTCTCTGACTTACTTCACTTAGTATGATAATCTCTAGTTCCATTTATGTTGTTGCAAACGGCATTATTTCATTCTTCTTATGGCTGAGTAGTATTTCATTATGTATATGTACCACATCTTCATCTTTATCCCTCTTGTCAATGAACATTTAAGTTGTTTCCGTGTTTTGGCTATTGTGAACGGTTGCTATGAATATAGGGGTGTATGTATCTTTTAGAATTATAGTTTGGTCTGGATATATGTCCAGGAGTGCAGTTGCTGGCTCATATGATAATTCTATTTTTGTTTTTTTGAAGAATCTCCATACTGTTCTCCATAGTGGCTGCACCAGCTTACATCCCCACCAACAGTGAAGGAGGGGAACCCACTCTTTTAGTATAGCCTCTTAAGATACTGCTGTTGCTGCTGCTGCTGCTAAGTCACTTCAGTCGTGTCCGACTCTGTGTGACCCCATAGATGGAAGCCCACCAGGCGCCCCCGTCCCTGGGATTCTAGTGCATATCAAAACAAACTTTGGACAGTGTTGCTTCAGGAAATTTCCTCAGTAAAGGGTTAATATTTCATCTCTTCATTTTTAAACACCTCTAAAACTCCTCCTCCTTCAAATGACTGTTAAGAAATTTAAGTTAGTTGTGTTAGTTCTCATTTCATGTTGTTTATAAGCATGCTTTTATTATTAAAGTGAGAGGGGATAAAATTTTTGTAATGAGATACCATTTTATTTTAATTTTCACCATTTATATACAAACACAAGTTAATAAAACATACCACAAAGCAGTAAAATTTTATAGTTAATATTTATAGGTGCATAGTTTCATGCTCACATATTTAAGTATTGTATATATTAACAAATTTCACAATACATCATTATTCTTTAGAATCATTAAAAGACACCATAAAATCTTATAATCTATGATAGTAAATCACTCACAATTTTTCAACAGCAACAAAAAAATAGTGAAGATTTAGAAATAAGTGGTAGTCACTTAGGTGTTTTTAATTTGTTTTAACATTTTATATTTGAAGCCACAATATCCACAGCACACAAAGACCCTGCTACCATATATTCAGTGAGAGGGAAGCACCGAAATGCTGAGTTGGTGGGGCAGGTACAGATAATCCAATCACTGCTGATGGAAGACTTCAGAACACACTGTGAAAACTTTGAGAAAAATGTCATGACTGAGCATGTTGGAACTGAGCACTTGTACAGGGTGGAACATCTGTCAGCAGGTCTCAGGAAATTGGGAGCAAAGATATCTCTTAGGCTTCGGGTTCGTAGTCCTGATACCCTTCCTAGTATAAGGAAAATCAGAAAGGCAACATGAAGTTTAGTATAAGTGACCAATAATCAAGGGCTTCAGGGAAAATGGGATAGGACATGGCTTGCCATTTTGAAAAAAGGATATAGTCCTACAGCTCTGGAACTATTCTCCTACATCCAATACAATTTTCTTTTTAATAGTTTCATCTGCCTGTCAAATACAAAAGTGAATTAATTAGGGTGGTAGTCAGAGTTAGATATCTGAATTCTATTTCCAGATGTGCTGTTTAACAAACTGTGACCTGGTCCTGTAGGACAAAGTATCTAGTCTGTCTAATTGAAGAAAATGAGAAGTGTGAGAACCAAATCAGGTAATTTTTTAGAAAGAAATTAAGACACTTAAAGACAAGTCACATTGTCCCTCTTTTTACTTTCCCAATTGGAAATTTCATCTTCATCTGCAGCTTTAATTATTCCTATTTCAGAGCTCCTCCTTTCCCCTACAATATTTGAATAACACGTACAATAAAAATATTAATGGTCTTAACCAAAGAGGTCAAATTAGTCCTCCAAGAGTTGACTCACTGGAAAAGACTCTGATGCTGGGAAGGATTGGGGGCAGGAGGAGAAGGGGACGACAGAGAATGAGATGGCTGGATGGCATCACCAACTCGATGGACATGAGTTTGAGTGAACTCCGGGAGTTGGTGATGAACAGGGAGGCCTGGCGTGCTGTGATTCATGGGGTCGCAAAGAGTCGGTCATGACTGAGCGACTGAACTGAAAGAACAACTCTAATAATATCAGAATCCTGCTTAAAAACAAACATGTTTTCAATACTCAAGGTGTTTTCTGAATGAAGTATAAACTTAAATGGCTAGGTTTTTCCAGTATTTCACAAGTTATCTTGGACCGATCTCTGCAGCCTTCATCTGTCACTATTCTCAGAGCTTGAATCACATTTAATTACTCACTGTGCCTCAGACATATCCACCTGGATTCCCAGGCACGTGTGCCTTGGAGAGTTTCTTGTGCTAGAATGTCCTTCTTTCATTTTGACCTGTCACATTTCCCACCCTTTCCCACCCAGATCACCACCACCTCTTCCATAAAACTTACCCTAATTGAGCTAAAAAAATCTTGTAAAATACTAACTTTGTGCATGGTGTGTATTTTTGCCCCTGTGATGCCTTGTGCATAAAAGGCTGTAATGTTTGTCATTTATTTATCATGATAAATAAATGAAGGGATACATTTGTATTTTTTTTTAATCAAACATCAGTTCAGTTCAGTTCAGTTCAGTCGCTCAGTCGTGACTAAAGTGTAAACTCCCTGTGTAAGAACTAGCAAATACTCTTTTATTCTCGATAGTGTTTATCATTGTGCCATGCATTGGGAGCCCAAAAAGTTTGTTCAGGATTTTCCATAAGATCTTACAGAAAAATCCCAAATGAACTTTTTGGCCAACCCAATATAAAAAAAAAAAAACAGAATATTGGTAAAATTAGGAAAATAAACAATTTAATCTGTTTCTACAGGTGGGAGATTATCAATATACTTTTAAAAAATGCCATGAAGAACAACCCTACTATAGCACACTTTAACTCAGGTTTTAATGGTGATGTCTTGTTTTGATATCAAGGTAATATTCTCACAGAATCAGTGCTCCCTCTTCTATTTTTTTGATAAGTTAACTGACATTAATTGTAATTAGTTGATATTTCTTTAAATGTTTGGTAAAATTTACCAGTGAAGCCATCTATCTAGTCCTGGAATTCTCTTCATGGCTAGGTTTTTATTTTTTTAATAATTCAATATTTTTGTTAGAAATCTATTCAGATTTTCTGTTTCTTCCTGAGTCAGTCATTCATCTAAAGGTATTTTCTAATTTCCCTTCTGAAACATTTTCTATTAAAGAAACTTTAAATTATGCTGTTTAGAATGATAGACTGAAATATATCCATTATTAAAAACCATGCATTTATCATATTTCTACTCTATAATTTTGATTTACTATGCACACATCCAGCTGGAAATGTATGGTCAATAATAATTACGGTCTCTTGGTATTTAGTTGATTTTGCTAACTTTCCATTTGGGGATTTGTTTTAGAAGGTAAAGTTTCTAGTAAAATAACTCTTTAATGTAGGGATCAGCAAACTCTTTCTGTAAAGGGCCAGGCTGAAACTATTTTAGGCTATGTGGTGCACATATGGTCTCTGTCACTGCTGCTGCCTTTTTCAAAAATAACTCTTTACAAATGTAAAAACGATTCACAGCTTGCAAGTTGTCCACACGCTAGACATCCTGGATCTGGCCAACTTGTGCATCTAAAGAGTAAGTCATTCTCTTTAAGAACAAAGGTAAGGGAAATCTGAAGGTGACAGACTTGGGGTACTGATTATTAGGCCCAATTTTAACTTTTAAGCTTTCTGTTTGGAGTTTTATATGTATAACTTCTTACCTCAGAAGGCATTTCATAAGCCTCAGTGTCAGGATCCACAGGCATATCTTCCAGAATTCCTTCCTGGGAGGCTCCTTCTTCACCCTGATATTTAAATGAAAAGCAAACAAAGATTATGAAGAGGTACCATTATTTACTTCTAAAAATCACAATCATATTTTGAAAAAAAATCTTATACACAGAACTGGCAGGGATGTGTAAAAAATGACACTCTTTAATATTACTGATAACATTCTAAACTATACAGTGCCTTTGGTAAAACATTGAGGCTACATGTGTTATTTACCCTAAAAAATGTATGATTTTTTTTTTGTCAAGTAATTTACCATTCAGAAAACAATCCAAAGCTAGAGAACAAAGGTGTTTTTAATAGGATCAGTGACAGAATAAAAAATTCTTAACCTAAATATTCTAATAGATGATGAAGAGATAGAAAAATTATCATTCAGCTCAATAGATAATTATGAAAGCATCTATTACTATTACATAAGTTATATGAAAATAACCTCTTTTATAATGTTTAGCAATATGTAAGTGTTGTATATATTATAGATATAATAGGTAAATTCAGATACAAAGGTGAAACATACTGGAGGAAGGCACAACAAAATATTAAGCGTACTATTTGTTGGGCAGTTATGCATATATTTTTGGAAGCTTTTAACTTATGTATGCTTTTACATTATAAATGGTTATATATTTTAAACTTTATTTCTAAAGATGGAAAAGAAAAAAACTGAAATTTCAAGATTGAAACTGTATGTATTTGGAGGAACAAAAATCAAATATTTGGTCAGAAGTAGGATATCACAAATTCAACCTGAAATGGTCATGGTTTTATTATTGTTCTTCATTAAATACCTTTTGTTGCTTTGCGTTTATTCCAGAAAAGGAATTATATAAAGGAGTCATTGAAAATTGAAAAAACAAGGAAGCAACATGAGCCTATATAGAATTACTCAAACATATCAAATAGTCCTTCAGTCAATGTGGCTTCTATTTAAAACTATGCCTGATGTGGGGCGCGACCCAGGTGGTACTAAAGAACCCTCCTGTCAATGCAGGAGACATAAGAGATGCAGGTTCGATCCCTAGGTCCCTCCAGATGCAGGTTTGATCCCTCCAGAAGATTCTCTGGAGGAGGTCATGGCAATCCAATCCAGTATTCTTGCCTAGAGAATCCCATGAACAGAGGAGCCTGGCAGGCTACAGTCCATAGGGTCTCACAGGGTCGGACATGACTGAAGCGGTTTTCCACGCACACGTCTGATGTAAATAACATCTCCGCATGTCTTCATCATGTGAATGACTGACAGGTAGGGAGAGGGATAAGGAAATGGCTGACAGCGAGAAAAGGTCAAACTAAAGCCCATTCTTAAATTAGCTGGGCAGAGAATTTTATAGGTCATCCTCCTCTGCCCAACTCCTATTTAATTGATCTAAAAAGTCCTAGCTGTTTACAAATGAAATAAGGTAATATAAACCTTCCCTAAAATACTTCACTTCTAAACATGGAGTAAAGGTGGTATTTTCAGTGTTTTACCTTTTGGTAATTTCAAGAATACAAGTTCTGCTGATTGGTGGTTAGATATAATTGGTGTTTAGATATAAGGACTGTAATATCACAAGACTTGAGTTTAGATCCTAGATGCTAAAGATTCCAGATCTTTCATGATGTTGGGCATGTTTCTTAAGCTTTCTCTAAGCATCAAATAGCCTTGGTGATAAAATGGGGCAACAATACCATTTTTTCATTGGGAGGAGCCAGTGACATCATTAGCCCTCTCATTAGTATTTAGATTAACTTTTAGTGATAGTCAAGTATGAAGATAATAAGGTTAACTTCCTGTTACTATCATTGTAAGCTCTTAGAGCTTTATTTTTCTAACCTAATTTGTTTAAAGATTTTGATACAGACTGGACAAGTCAATACGCAGAACTGACTTGCTTTCTACCACAAATAAGGTGTTAATTGTACAACTAAGACTGGTGAATGTTATTGGATATGTGTGTCTATGTGTACTTGAGTGTGTCTGTTGCACCTTTCAAAGTTCATCCAAGAAATGAATTCTTTGGCTAGATTGATCATGTATTGGGTTCAAGTGAAAACTACCCCTATTAATTTTAAGTAATGATTTGCTTAGATTGCAAGTATTTAATAATTGCTTATTTTTAAAAGTATATGCTTTTCTGACCATGTATTTACCTAATCCTTAAAATTATACTTCAAATATCTAGTTTTTAAAGTAAAATATATCACTTGTGGATCAGAGCTTGAGAAACCATAGATATACTATTAAAGAGGCCAAGTGATGAGGCAGAAATGAAGATACTTAAATAAATGGGGGAAAGTGGAAACAAGTGAAACAAATACCAGGATGGTCAATAATGTCAAAAGAAGAGGCCTATATTTTCAGATATTGTTATTCTCTAAAAGGAATATATGTTGATTTCACAAGTCTGACTGCTAAGACTTTAAATGTTGTTCTTTAGAGAAAAAGACTATTGATTTCATTTAAATAACACATTAATATTAATAAGCTATCACCCTGCTTATTTAACTAATATGCAGAGTACATCATGAGGAACGCTGGGCTGGAAGAAGCACAAGCTGGAATCAAGACTTCCGGGAGAAATATCAATAATCTCAGATATGCAGATGACACCACCCTTATGGCAGAAAGTGAAGAGGAACTCAAAAGCCTCTTGATGAAAGTGGAAGAGGAGAGTGAAAAGGTTGGTTTGAAGCTCAACATTCAGAAGACAAAGATCATGGCATCTGGTCCCATCACTTCTTGGGAAATAGCTAGGGAAGCAGTGGAAACAGTGTCAGAATTTAATTTTTTGGGCTCCAAAATCACTGCAGATGCTGATTGCAGCCAGGAAATTAAAAGACACTTACTCCTTGGAAGGAAAGTTATGACCAACCTAGATAGCATATTAAAAAGCAGAGACATTACTTTGCCAACCAAGGTCCGTCTAGTCAAGGCTATGGTTTTTCCCATGGTCATGTATGGATGTGAGAGTTGGACTGTGAAGAAAGCTGATCGCCGAAGAATTGATGCTTTTGAACTGTGGTGTTGGAGAAGACTCTTGAGAGTCCCTTGGACTGCAAGGAGATCCAACTAGTCCATTCTAAAGGAGATCAATCCTGGGTGTTCACTAGAAGGACTGATGCTAAAGCTGAAACTCCAATACTTTGGCCACCTCATGCGACGAGTTGACTCACTGGAAAAGACTCTGATGCTGGGAGGGATTGGGGGCAGGAGGAGAAGGGGACGACAGAGAATGAGATGGCTGGGTGGCATCACCGACTCGATGGACATGAGTTTGCGTGAACTCCGGGAGTTGGTGATGGACAGGGAGACCTGGCGTGCTGTGATTCATGGGGTCTCAAAGAGTCGGACACTACTGAGTGACTGAACTGAACTGAACTGAACTGAAAGATATTTACCTATATTACATTACATGAAGTAGAAATAGCTCATAGACCTCCCATAAGGCAGAATATCCTTAACCACATCTTCCCCCAACAATTTGGATTTAAAGAGGTTTAGTAATTTGCTCAAACAAGCACAGGTAACTCTAGACTCTGTGCCCTTAACCACTATCCTGAGTTACTTTCCCAAAAGAATTTTGGGATTCAAAATGTTTTATCTACAGATTGTAGAAACTGAGCAAAAGGAAATTCTGTCATATCCTTGACTATGCCTTGACTCTTCCTTTAGGACCCAGTTAACAGTCTATTCCTTGTAAACAAAACTGTCTTATAACTTGATTGCTGAAATCCATCAAAGAAGTTTATTCACAAGCATTATATGTTCTATGGGCCTTTGTACCCTTCATACTATAAAAGTTTACCCAGAAGGGGGAAAAAAAAAGTATTAGTCAAAACACAAGTGAGAATTGCCTTTGTTTATCAAAACACTGATAAATTCTCTAGTGTATATATAAAAAAAAACTAGTGAGGGTTAAGGAAATAGTGGGGATGAAGTGGCACTATAAAAGATAATTACTCAAAATTCTTTAAAAATATGGGTCATGATGCTCAGTTTCCTATTTTCTGTCCAGTGTGCGCTGCAGTATAATTTCACCATCCTACCATATCCTTCACACATAGCCTACTGGCTCTAAATATTCATTAAAGTGCTATCCAGGGGTCAGAATGGGATGGGACTGTACGAGGAAAGCACAGCAGAGGTAGGAGATGGACTGCATAATTGGAAGCAAGGAACTGGGCAGAATCAACCAGGAAAAATGTGTCACAGGAAAATCATCAAACATATATCTTGCCTTTCTGGTAAAAAACTGTACCCTAGGGTAAACAAATAGTTGGCCACAGGTTTTCTTTATATAGATACAGTCTTTTCTTCTAAGAAAGGAATGAATTAGAATTCTATCACTTTTTTTTTTTTACAAGGATCTAAGCAAGGATCATTAATGGCTTGCCAATGTGACATGAAGAGATATAACCGCATACATGTGCCCTGATGGCAGACATATCAACACCTATAAAAATATCTTTGCCAAACATTAGAATTTTACTGAAACCTAAATATCACTAGAACTGACAGTTTACAGCAAATATAAGAGACTGAAAAACAAGTTCACATCATTGGATGCAATCAGCAAATTTTGGACTGTAGGAAATGATACAAGACAAATAACTACTTCAACAAGTAAATTTTGCAAGAAAAACAAGTTTTGGGAAACCTGTAAAGTGGAATTGAGAGAGCATTAGAAAATTACAATTTAAGAATCTTATTTCAGTCTTATTTGGAATCCTAGTTCAAGAAAATGAGAAACAAACATGACGGGAGAATTTCAACATTGCTTTGGATATTTAACTAAGGAATTACTGTTTATTTTTAAAATGTAATATTGGGATTTTACTTAAAGACATTCCTTAAATTAAAAAAATAATCAAAAGTTTTTAGATCAAAGAAGATATCTGGGTATTTGCTTGGAAATTATGTGGTTTGGATGGACAAACATGAGTAGGCTGTATAAGAAACAGGAATCTATGTAGTGGTGATTGGCTGCATTTGAAGGGAAGCAGGATATATACTCTAAAATGTGACACTTTGGCAGGTGGATTACTTGAAGTGAAGGCAATCAAGGTCCAGCAGACTCAGGAGTAGCTTTTTACCTCCTCCATAACTGCCAGAAAGGGCATGGATTAGAGGCCTGTACCAGAAAGAACTCTTACCAGAGATAACTTTATTATTTTTTTAATATGAAAGCTTCATCTGCATGGCGGGGCAAACATCTGATTACCAGACATCTGTTCTCATCTCCCTGTGAATTGCCCTCCTCCCCTTTGAAACTCTGGCCCCTATCCTATTCTTTAGCTCAGGGTAGTATATAAGCCTCAATTGCTGACTGTCTTTGAGTTTCATGTCTTTGTGGGGCTCCCATATGTATAAAATCAAATTTGTATGTCTCCTGTTAATCTGTCTTTTGTCAAAATTTAGTTACGAGACCAACCAAAGAACCTATAAGGAATGAAAGGAAAATTTTTCCTCCCCAGTAGTCTGGTGCCCAATGTGGGGCTCTCCTTTGGCTGGACATCCTTTGTTCCACGGCTGCTACAGCTGAGAGATCCTGGAAGGTCTGGTAGGTCAGAGTTCTTACCACATCAGTTTCTTGGATCTCTGCCTGCAGGATGTGGTAGAAACAAGAGTAGGGAGAGTTCTTTTCTTTTTCTAGATTTAGATTAGCAGGAGAAAATATTTGTGTGACCCACTATCTTTGGTATAGTGACTCTGGTAAAGATTTGTTATGAATATTCTTGTTTTCTTTTGTCTTTTATGCTGTTTGTCATAAAGAGGGAAATCATAGGGTTGAATACAGGCACAGATCCCATAAGCTTGTTGTTTAAACTGGTCTCACAGACTGGTGAGTTCATTGTTCTCACCAGGCTGACGTCTCTTTAGACAAGTTTTGCTGTGTTTCCCCATATTAAAAAATAACAACAGATAAAGTATTCTTTTTGTCTTGCTCAGCCACATCTGCCTTCCCTTTCCTGTTAAGATTTGCAGAGAATAATTCTGTCCAGATCACTAGGCTCAGGGTATAAAGAATACTTGTGTAAATCTTGAAAGCCAGGAAGTGAATTTAGCACAATCACTTGGGATAGGTGGTAGACCTGGCTTCACTGCTACTTACAACAACTCCTACTTTTCCAGGGCCCTGTAATTGGGTTGGGTTCTGCTGGCTTCAGGCTTTCCTATGCAATGCAAATATATTCCGGTGCCCCAATGCAAAGAATTGGTGTTTATGGATGGCAGTAGTTCTAGTAAATTATAAAGTCCTTTTAACCTCCCCTTTCACAGATTTAGAGAGGCATTAAAAAGATTAGTTGCACGTTCACTATCCCACTTACAGGGACTCTGCTAAGATGTATTCTCCTGACCATAAACATTATTTTGGATGTAATGTAGTTAATAGAGAAAACAGACAGTTCGCTGTGGGGAGAAGGGGCATTCTTAAAGAAGAAACAGATGGCCCTGGCCCTCCTAAATAATCAGGGAAAGGATCAGGTTGAGGCCAGTATTCAGGGGCTAAGAGATGCAATAGTAGAGGTTTTTCCTCCTGAGGTGAGTTGGTTGAACACTGAATTGTACAGTCAGGGGGAAAAAAAAGAAAAACACTAAAAATTTTATCCAGAAGTTTAAAAGGCATACAGCGTTAAACCCTGAACTCCAGAACATAGAAAGCTTTTGATTTCTATCTTCTTTGGAAATCTCCTTGGTATAAGGGGGCAAATTAAGATAATGTATTTGAATGGGTGAACCCGCCATTTGATATCACTCAGGCTGCAGCCCAACTCTTCGAGGAATTAAAATCAACAATCCTTGTCTAATTAACCTTCACAAAAGCAGAAATGCACCTCTAGAAACAATGCAAAATACACCTATCTTTTACAAATCTCCAAACTTCCCCTTTTGATCTCAAAATGCTTGCACACACTTTAAAAGATCAAGACATTGAAACAAGTGTTCTAAAAAGAAGGAAAGTAATAAGTATTCTAGACTTTGGATAATAAACACACTCCAAAACTCCTTGTAGACATCATGCATTATTTGTCCCTTGAAGAAGTAAATCTTCCATATCTTTCAAATGTAAACACCCCAGGGAGATAACTAACACACAGCCCACAATCATCTGAGACAGAAGTAAACAAGGGGGTATGGAGAAAAGGTTTTTGAAAATACAAACTGCTATAAATTTTCCCTTCCTCAAAGTTTAATCCACAGCTCCCATAAGATTACTTGTCAAGAACACATACAAATCTTAAAAGTCTTCTCCACAAAAATTAGTAAAATGCTTTAGCCATTTGAGTAGGTGAACTTCACTTGTTCCACCTTCCAGAGACACAATTTGGATTCAGCTGTTACATATGAACTAGAGAGCTCTGTTCTGTTGTATCTGATTCTTGGCTACAATTTTGGGATATGTCGACTACAAATTGGCACTTGCCATCTACCTCTACAAGGATTAAATCACGTGCTGCAGCAGCTGCTGATTTTCAACACACCCTGAAAGGAGTTCAGGGGGGAGAGCAGAGATGACGCAGTCTGTGCTCTGGGAAAACTCGCAGGACAGGTCTTTAGATAGATATTTTCAGGAGTTGATTTTTATTAAGCCCAATTCTTGTATGTCCCTACGCCTAGAAAAAAAGCACTAAAATCCTTCATGGTGATGACTGTTCCTTGTGACTACCAGAAAGCTTCTGAAAAATATGTGTCTGATTGTATGTCTCCCTCCCTTCACCAAAATCACATATATACTGACCGTTCCCCTGCTTCTTTAGAGCAGTTTCTCAAAGCTATCTGAAGTTCTGTCTCTTGGACTTGCAGTACTCATTCTGCCCCCAAATAAAGCTTAACTCGCAGCTCAGGTAGTACATTTTTTAGAGGCTGACATATAGGATCTCTATATGTCTGTGTATTTATACACGTCTAATTCAAATCCTGAAAGATGATGTTGTGAAAGTGCTGCACTCAATATGCCAGCAAATTTGGAAAACTCAGCAGTGGCCACAGGAGTGGAAAAGGTCAGTCTTCATTCCAATCCCAAAGAAAGGCAATGCCAAAGAATGCTCAAACTACCACACAATTGCACTCATCTCACATGCTAGTAAAGTCATGCTCAAAATTCTCCAAGCCAGGCTTCAGCAATATGTGAACCGTGAACTTCCAGATGTTCAAGCAGGTTGTAGAAAAGGCAGAGACACCAGAGATCAAATTGCCAACATCCGCTGGATCATGGAGAAAGCAAGAGAGTTCCAGAAAAACATCTATTTCTGCTTCATTGACTATGCCAAAGGCTTTGACTATGGGGATCACAATAAACGGTGGAACATTCTGAAAGACATGGAAATACCAGACCACGGGACCTGCATCTTGAGAAACCTGTATGCAGGTCAGGAAGCAACAGTTAGAACTGGTCATGGAACAACAGACTGGTTTCAAATAGGAAAAGGAGTACGTCAAGGTTGCATATTGTCACCCTGCTTATTGAACTTATATGCAGAGTACATCATGAGGAACGCTGGGCTAGAAGAAGCACAAGCTGGAATCAAGATTGCCGGGAGAAATATCAATAACCTCAGATATGCAGATGACACCACCCTTATGGCAGAAAGTGAAGAGGAACTCAAAAGCCTCTTGATGAAAGTGAAAGAGGAGAGTGAAAGTTTGGCTTGAAGCTCAACATTCAGAAAACAAAGATCATGGCATCTGGTCCTGTCACTTCATGGGAAATAGCTGGGGAAGCAGTGGAAACAGTGTCAGACTTTATTTTTGGGGGCTCCAAAATCACTGCGGATGCTGATTGCAGCCATGAAATTAAAAGACGCTTACTCCTTGGAAGGAAAGTTATGACCAACCTAGATAGCATATTAAAAAGCAGAGACATTACTTTGCCAACCAAGGTCCGTCTAGTCAAGGCTATGGTTTTTCCCGTGGACATGTATGGATGTGAGAGTTGGACTGTGAAAAAAGCTGATCACTGAAGAATTGATGCTTTTGAACTGTGGTGCTGGAGAAGACTCTTGAGAGTCCCTTGGACTGCAAGGAGATCCAACCAGTCCATTCTAGAGGAGATCAATCCTGGGTGTTCATTGGAAGGACTGATGCTAAAGCTGAAACTGCTATACTTTGGCCACCTCATGCGACGAGTTGACTCACTGGAAAAGACTCTGATGCTGGGAGGGATTGGGGGTTGGAGGAGATGGGACGACAGAGAATGAAATGGCTGGATGGCATCACCGACTCGATGGACATGAGTTTGAGTGAACTCCGGGAGTTGGTGATGGACAGGGAGGCCTGGCGTGCTGTGATTCATGGGGTCACAAAGAGTCGGACACGACTGAATGACTGAACTGAACTGACTGAACTGATAGATGTATGTTATGCATATATGGTATTTTTCTACCTCTTGAAGGTATTGCCACAAAGACTTTGTTAAAGATAACAACAACTGACTTTAACTGGCTTAAAGAAAAATATGTACTTATTAATTTATATATTTTTAAATCCTCAGAAATAATATACTAATCCAAATGCTCTCCAAGTTCATGTGGTCTGTGGTAATCTTTGATAAATAAAACTAGTTTAAACTTGTCAGTTTAATTAAAATAGGTATATCTTCAGAGCTTTCTACCTAGGTTTACTAAAAGTCAAATAAGCTCATATTATCTCTGTTACAGAATTTGTCAGAAGGAAAAATAACCTAAGATGATGGCTTGCTGCTTTAATTTCTCATGAAATTTTATGAGTATTCTAAACATGGTTATTAAAAACAAGTACATTAAAAATTGTAAAAGAGATACAAATTTTAAGTGAACTTTTCAAAAATAATTATGTTTTACTATATGTCCTAAATCTCTTTGGTAATGTAGAGTTCTGCTATATTAAGTTAAATGATGGACATTCATTGAGGTCATTTCCAAATAAGATAGAAACATCAATTATTGAACATAGGTTTATCCACTTTTCACTTATTATAGAGAAATTAAAGATATTTGCACCTGTTAGTAACATGTCTTTTGCCACATTAAAAAAAATTTTACTATGAGAAAGTGTATGCTTCAAGAAATTATGCAATATACTCCTAAAATGCTAATCTATGGAATATTAGTCTGACAGTTCACAAATTTTTACTTAGCTTTCACTAGATATTAAGATTTCCAAGACTTAAGAATTATAATACATACATGTAATTAAAACTCTGCAAGAAGGTAAGATGTGTTTGATCAAAGGTATGAAGTATACAGATGATTTATTAAGGGAAAAAGACTAATTTTGTCCTAAAGTAACAGTTATTTCTCTTATTTTCTGCTTTTTCATTTTGAACTAAATGGATGTACAAAGTTGAGGAGAAAAGCGGGGAGGGAAGAAGAAAAGAGAATTTTGCCTTGTGTAGTTAAGTTGGGTAAAATTGATTAAATTTATAAATCTTTTTTAAGAATACGCTTTAATAACAATTAGTATATGCATATTTGTGTAAAATTTTCTTTAATCTGTTAAAACAACAAGATTTCCTTAGACTAATGGTCTGTCTTTCATAAGATTGCAAAAGGTTTTTCATTACCCTTATAAGTAATGACTAGAAGAAAGATTCTATATTTTATCAAAATCATTTATTGTGCTTCATGTTATATTTCCAAATATTTGATTACTTAAGAAAGCTGAGTCTTCTCTATTAAAAGAGCTATTTTTTTTAACAACTATATAACTTTCTGTATTTGCCTGCAAAGTATTTTATTGTCACTTTGGTTATGTGGATAACTAAATATTATGTCACAGTGACCTATGATCCTATTTGAATTTCCCAAATCACACTCTAAATGAAATAAATAATTTTGCCCTTGAAGTAACTGGCATTTTCAAGAGTGTCCCTGAAACAGCTCTAAAAATTTATTCTCTCATCATATATATATATATGTATAAATATATATAAAGGATGTTAAACATTGTTTATTTGATGTTAAATTATTGGTAAGCATTGTCAGGCAGGAAGTAATACTAAATCTTCTTTAAGTTATATTTCTAGATGTATGTTACTAATGCATACTCCAGAAATTGTGTACAATTCCTAAAAATATTATATGTAATGCTTTCAGTCATAATTCCAGTTACCTAAAAAAGTCACAAAAAAATAATCAAATTTCCTTATCAATTGCATTATAATGAATACTCATCAAATCTTTAACTGTGACTTGTTTTATCTTTTGTGATTAACAAACACCTTCTGTTTTACTCTAATGCTCTGGGAAAAGTGTACCTGCAAAAGTGCTTCACCTTTAAGAGGACTCCTGGAAAGGAATATAACAAGTATTGATTTCTGATACTTTCCAATCATAAAACCGAACAGACTCAAGACTTCAAAAATACACTATGGTACTAATGGGAAAAGGTGGGTGGGAAAGGATAAACTGGGAGTTTGGATTCCGTTCCGTTCCGTCGCTCAGTCGTGTCCGACTCTATGCGACCCCGTGGACTGTAGCCTACCAGGCTTCCCGGTCCATGGGATTCTCCAGGCAAGAATACTGGAGTGGGTTACCGTTTCCTTCTCCAGGGGATCTTCCCGACCCAGGGATCGAACCCGGGTCTCCCGCATTGGAGGCAGACGCTTTAACCTCTGAGCCACCAGGGAAGCCCCGGTTTGGATTACCATGTACATATTATTGTAGATAAAATAATCAACAAAGACCTACTGTATAGCCTAGGGAATTATACTCAATATTCTGTAATAACCTATATGGGAAAAGAATCTGAAAAAGAATCAGTCAGTTCAGTTCAGTCGCTCAGTCGTGTCCGACTCTCCGCGACCCCATGAATCACAGCACGCCAGGCCTCCCTGTCCATCACCAACTCCCGGAGTTCACGCAAACTCATGTCCATCGAGTCGGTGATGCCATCCAGCCATCTCATTCTCTGTCGTCCCCGTCTCCTCCCACCCCCAAGCCCTCCTAGCATCAGACTCTTTTCTAGTGAGTCAACTCCTCGCATGAGGTAGCCAAAGTATCAGAGTTTCAGCTTTGGCATCAGTCCTTCCAATGAACACCCAGGATTGATCTCCTTTAGAATGGACTGGTTGGATCTCCTTGCAGTCCAAGGGACTCTCAAGAGTCTTCTCCAGCAGCACAGTTCAAAAGCATCAATTCTTCGGCCATCAGCTTTTTTCACAGTCCAACCCTCACAGCCATACATGACCACGGGAAAAACCATAGCCTTGACTAGACGGACCTTGGTTGGCAAAGTAATGTCTCTGCTTTTTAATATGCTATCTAGGTTGGTCAGTATAAAATAAAATTAAAAAAAAGGATTTAGATAGGACCTTGTACCAGAAAGAGAGCATTAACCAGAGGTAACTTTCAGATAAATTTTATTTTACCTGAGAGGCAAAGCAAACATCTGATTATCAAACATCTGCTCTTTGCCTCTTCCAGTGAATTTCTTCCTCCCCTTTGAAGCTGCAGGTCCCTATTCTTTAGCTTAGGATGGTGTATGAATTTCAGTTTCCTGGCTGCCTTTGAATCCTGTATCTTTGTGCGGATCCCACATGTACAAAATTAAATGTCTTTCTCCTGGCAATATGTTTTATGTCAATTTATTTATTAGACCAGCCATAGAACCTAGAGGGAAAGAAGGAAAAAATTTTCTGCCCATTTTCCATCTTTAATTTTTGTAAGTTTTTAAAGTATGTGTTCATTTCATTAGCTTTCCAGTTTTTCTGAATATGATTATTCTAAATTTCTCAACTCCATAGTATAAATATATATTTAAACATAGTAAAATACTTGGTAACTATGCGAAGAAAATATAACAAGAAGCATTTCAGAGAGTCACTAGTTATAACTTTACCCAGATACCTGTATATTTACTGTTAAATGGCAATTCATTCCAGTACTCTTGCCTGGAAAATCCCATGGACAGAGGAGCCTGGTGGGCTACAGTCCATGGGGTCGCAAAGAGTCGGACACGACTGAGTGGCTTCACTCACTCACTCACTCACTCAAGCAGTGTGACAATATATAGCCTTGACGTACTCCTTTTCCTTTTGACTGGCTCAGTACGTCAAAGCTGTATATTGTCACCCTGCTTATTTAACTTATATTCAGAGTACATCATGAGAAATGCTGGACAGGATGAAGCACAAGCTGGAATCAAGATTGCCGGGAGAAATATCAATAACCCCAGATACGCAGATGACACCACCCTATGGCAGAAAGTGAAGAGGAACTCAAAAGCCTCTTGATGAAAGTGAAAGAGGAGAGTGAAAAAGTTGGCTTGAAGCACAACATTCAGAAAACAAAGAACATGGCATCTGGTCCCATCACTTCATGGGAAACAGATGGGAGACAGTGTCAGACTTTATTTTTTTGGGTTCCAAAATCACTCCAGATGGTGAATGCAGCTGTGAAATTAAAAGAAGCTTACTCCCTGGAAGGAAAGTTATGACCAACCTAGAATGGCAACCCACTCCAGTGTTCTTGCCTGGAGAATCCCAGGGATGGGGGGAGCCTGGTGGGCTTCCGTCTGTGGGGTCACACAGAGTCGGACACGACTGAAGTGACTTAGCAGCAGCAGCAGATAGCATATTAAAAGCAGAGACATTACTTTGCCTACCAAGGTCCGTCTAGTCAAGGCTATGGCTTTTCCCATGGTCATGTATGGATGTGAGAGTTGGACTGTGAAGAAAGCTGGGCGCCAAAGAACTGATGCTTTCAAACTGTGGTGTTGGAGAAGATTCTTGAGAGTCCCTTGGACTGCAAGAAGATCCAACCAGTCCATCCTAGAGGATATCATCCTGGGTGTTCATTGGAAGGGCTGATGCTGAAGCTGAAACTCCAATACTTTGGCCACCTGGTGCGAAGAGTTGACTCATTGGAAAAGACTCTGATGATGGGAGGGATTGGGGGCAGGAGGAGAAGGGGACGACAGAGGATGAGATGGCTGGATGGCATCACCGACTTGATGCATATGTGTTTGAGTGAACTCCGGGAGTTGGTGATGGACAGGGAGGCCTGGCGTGCTGCAATTCATGGGGTCCCAAAGAGTCAGACATGACTGAGCGGCTGAACTGAACTGAACCCTAACTCTAAAAAACTGAGTGTTATTTAGAAAGATCTCAATATAGTTCAACTCATTTAAAACTGTACCTAAGTATGCACTGAATGCTATAAAAGGAACCTTGAAATTTTGTATTTTATGGATATTAAAGACTTGTTTTTAAAACAATCATATTTGATAATGTGAAATGTAGCTTCTATTCATTTTTACCACAAAAGAAATAAAAATACTAACATATCAAATGTTGAACACCTTTGAAAAAACATTCTGTCCCCATTTTTATGTTGCTGCTGCTGCTAAGTCACTTCAGTCTGTTAATGATGTATAAACTCAGAACATGTTACGGTAATAAAATACAGGATAAAAATATCTGGATTATGATATATGCCTGCATGTTTAGGAAGAGAATCTGTGTTCTATAGGTTCTATAGGGTAGTATATATAGATGTGGTAAAATAATACCTTTATTCTGTCTAATGATACCATTGCCAGAATACCTCTGGACTCTTTGAAATTGGGATTGCTCTAAGGATACCAACATATTGTACGTGTAGTATCTGACCTCTGCCCACAAAACCTGGAAATAAAAATGGTTATCAAAAATATTACAGTGGTACAGCCCTCCATTGCTAATGAGTAAAGATACAGACTTATGAGAAGCTGCATGGAACAGAAATGGCTGTGACTGACCTTTCCCAATATAGGACACAAACTCATGTTATTTTTAAAATGTAGCTCTTCTGTCAAATAGATGATATATAACCAATTACCAACTGATTCTTGTTTAGCTGAATTCTCTATAAAACAAGTCATAAGATGAGACTTAACTGATAATACTTTAAAGGAAACCAGCCAAGGATGACACAGAAGCATATCAGCTTAGGGAGACAAGACACAGTGGATTACTTAGCCCATTCAACTAGTCTATTCCTTTCAACTAAGTTACATTACAGAGAGGGCTAAGAATTGCATTATTTGTGTAGTGAGTTAGATGTAAAAGAGAATGAGTAAGTGGAAGGGCAAGGCATTGACAAGAATTAAAGAGTGATAGACCTGGTATAGTCATAAAGACAAAGCTATAACTACAGGACTTTGAATGTTTTTGTACTATTATTTCAATAGAGCAGTATTTTAGATTTTGTTGAACTTTTCAAGAAGAAAACAATTTCAAGTTTTTGTACCATACTGCCATGTTATGCTTTAGATCTCCAAGTCCATAATCTTTCCATGAGCTGTTACTACTAATTTGTATAAGATATAGTCTAAGATAAAGCACACATACACACACACACACACCTCTAGACCACTGATTATTTCTGGGGTTATCTCCTGAGACCATCTTAAATCTCCTAATTAAAAAGTGTAGCTGCAGCACATCATTTTCATCACAAATTGCACATACTAACAACAAGCAAAATTAGCAACAGGCTGAGTGAAGATGGGATTCCTGGTCATCTGTTAGGGTTTCTTATTAGCAAAATGACCTACATCCCTCATTCAGTTCAGTTCAGTTCAGTTGCTCAGTCGAGACCGACTCTTTGCGACCCCATGAATCACAGCACGCCAGGCCTCCCTGTCCATCACCAGCTACCGGAGTTCACTCAAACTCATGTCCATTGAGTCGGTGATGCCATCCAGCCATCTCATTCTCTGTCGTCCCCTTCTCCACCTGCCCCAATCCTTCCCAGCATCAGAGTCTTTTCCAGTGAGTCAACTCTTAGCATGAGGTGGCCAAAGTATTGCAGTTTCAGCTTTAGCATCAGTCCTTCCAATGAACACCCAGGATTGATCTCCTTCAGAATGGACTTGTTGGATCTCCTTGCAGTCCAAGGGACTCTCAAGTGTCTTCTCCAGCACCACAGTTCAAAAGCATCAATTCCTCGGCGATCAGCTTTCTTCACAGTCCAACTCTCACATCCATACATGACCACTGGAAAAACCATAGCCTTGACTAGACGGACCTTTGTTGGCAAAGTAATGTCTCTGCTCTTCAATATACTATCTAGGTTGGTCATAACTTTCCATCCAGGAGCAAGCGTCTTTTAATTTCATGGCTGCAATCAGCATCCGCAGTGATTTTGGAGCCCAAAAAAATAAAGTCTGACACTGTTTCCACTGTTTCCCCATCTATTTCAAATGAAGTGATGGGACCAGATGCCATGATCTTTGTTTTCTGAATGTTGAGCTTCAAGCCAACTTTTTTACTCTCCTCTTTCATTTTCACCAAGAGGCTTTTTGAGTTCCTCTTCACTTTCTGCCATAAGGGTGGTGTCATCTGTGTATCTGAGGTTATTGATATTTCTCCCAGCAATCTTCATTCCAGTTTGTTCTTCTTCTAGCCCAGCATTCCTCATGATGTACTCTGCATATAAGTTAAATAAGCAGGGTGACAATATACTACCTTGACGTACTCCTTTTCCTATTTGGAACCAGTCTGTTGTTCCATGTCCAGTTCTAACTGTAGCTTCCTGACCTACATACAGGTTTCTCAAGTGGCAGGTCAGGTGGTCTGGTATTCCCATCTCTTTCAGAATGTTCCACAGTTTATTGTGATCCACACAGTCAAAGGCTTTGGCATAGTCAATTAAACAGGAATAGATGTTTTTCTGGAACTCTCTTGCTTTCTCCATGATCCAACGAACGTTGGCAATTTGATCTCTGGTGTCTCTGCCTTTTCTACAACCTGCTTGAACATCTGGAAGTTCACGGTTCACACACTGCTGAAGCCTGGCTTGGAGAATTTTTAGCATGACTTTACTAACATATGAGATGAGTGCAATAGTGCGGTAATTTGAGTATTCTTTGATATTGCCTTTCTTTGGGATTGGGATGAAGACTGACTTTTTCCAGTTCTGTGGCCACTGCTGAGTTTTCCAAATTTGCTGGCATATTGAGTGCAGAACTTTCACAGCATCATCTTTCACAATTTGAAATAGCTCAACTGGAATTCCATCACCTCCACTAGCTTTGTTCATAGTGATGCTTTCTAAGGCCCACTTGACTTCACATTCCACGATGTCTGGCTCTAGGTGGGTGATCATGCCATCGTGATCATCTTGGTCGTGAAGCTCTTTTTTGTATAGTTCTTCTGTGTATTCTTGCCACCTCTTCTTAATATCTTCTGCTTCTGTTAGGTCCACACCATTTCTGTCCTTTATCGAGCCCATGTTTGCATGAAATGTTCCCTTGGTATCTCTAATCTTCTTGAAGAGGTCTCTTGTTTTTCCCGTTCTGTTGTTTTCCTCTATTTCTTTGCACTGATCGCTGAGGAAGGTTTTCTGATCTCTCCTTGCTATTCTTTGGAACTCTGCATTCAGATGCTTATATCTTTCCTTTTCTCCTTTGCTTTTGGCTTCTCTTCTTTTCACAGCTATTTGTAAGGCCTCCTCAGACAGCCATTTTGCTTTTTTGCATTTCTTTTCCATGGGGATGGTTTTGGTCCCTGTCTCCTGTACAATGTCACGAACCTCCATCCATAGTTCATCAGCTGTGTTATATACCTACTGAGATTGTCTCAGAAAATTTACAAATTACTGTGTAATCAACCATCTGGATCACTTGGGGATAGTCAAACTGATGAACACCATTAAATCATATAGTAAACAATGCATTATATACACCTACAAAGAAAATTCATACCTACAAAGAAATATTTTTAGATTAAAAACGCAATTCTAAGACTCCACAGAAAAACCACTAGAAGTGATAAATGAATTTGGCAAGGTGGCACATATAGAAATTGGTTACATTTCTTTACCCTAACAATGAAATAGCAGAAAGGAAACATAAAAAAAAGCAAACAAAAAACCTTTAAAACTGCACCCCCCAAAAAAATACTTAGAATAAACCTGACCAAGGAACTGAAAGAACAAAGGAAATCAAAGATCATTCAAAGAAATGGGAAAATATCCCATTATTCTTCAATAGGAAGAATTAATATTGTTAAAATAGCAATATTACCCAAAGCAATCTACAGATTTAATGCAAGCCCTTCAAATTATGCATGGCATCTTTCACAGAACTAGAATAATCCTAAAATTCATATGGAACCATAAAAGACTCAGAATCTAAGCAATCCTGAGTTAAAAAGGAAAAGCAGGAGGTATAACTCTCCCAGACTTCAGACAATACTACAGAGATACAATAATCAAAACAGCATGCAGCTGACACAGAAACAGACATGTGGATCAATGGAACAGAATAGAGAGCCCAGAAATAAACCGACACTCCCACAGTCAATGAAAATTAGATAAAAGAGGCAAGAATATAAAAACGGGAAAAAGACATTCTCTTCAAGTGGTGCTGGCTAAGTTAGACAGCCATGTGTAGATCAGTGAAGTTAGTACACACTGTCAGACCATGCACAAAAATAAATTCAAAGTGACTTAGACTTACATATAAGACAAGACACCATAAAAACTCCTAGAAGAGATCACAGGCAAAACATTCTCTAACATAAACTGAACCAATATTTTATTTGGTCCATCTCCTAAAAAATGGGACCTGATCAGACTTAAAGTTTTTGCATAGCACAGGAAATCATATAAAAATGAAAAGGCAACCTGCAGAATGGGAGAAAATATTTGCAAATGATGTGACAAACAACCTGCTCATACAACTCAACAACAACAACAAAACCCAATAAAAAAATGGGCAGAAGTCCTAAATAGACATTTCTCCAAAGAAGTAGTACAGGTTACCAATAGGAACATGAAAAGATGCTCAACTTGGCTAATTATTAGAGAAATGTAAATCTAAACTACAACAAGGTGCCACCTCACACCAATCAGAATGGCCATCATTAAAAAGTCTACAAATAACAAATCCTACAGAGGACGTAGGGAAAAGGGAACCCTCTTAGCATTATTGGTGAGAATGTAAGTTGGTGCCGCCACTATGGAAAACAGTAAGGAGGTTCCTCAGAAAATTAAAAAACAGAATATATGATCCAGCAATCCCACTCTGGGCATATATCCAGACAAAAATTTAATTCAAAAAGATATATGTGTCCCCATGTTCATAGAGACTATTCACAACAGCTAACACACGGAAACAGCCTAAATGTCCATCACAGATGAATGGATAAAGATGTGGTTCATGTACATAATGGAATACTGCTGCTGCTGCTGCTGATAAGTCGCATCAGTCGTGTCCAACTCTGGGCGACCCCATAGACGGCAGCCTGAGCTATAAAAAGAATGAAATAATGCCATTTGCAGCAACATGGATGCAACTAGAGATTATCATACCAAGTGAGCTAAGGCAGAAGGAGAAATACAAATGCCACGTATCACTTATATATGGAATCTAAAACATGGCACAAATGAACCTGTCTATGAAACAAAAACAGACTCACAGACACAGAGAATAGACTTGTGGGTGCCAAGGGAAGGTAGGGAGGGATGGACTGTGATTTTGGGGCTGTATTACATATAGAATAGATAAACAACAAGGTCCTATTGTATAGCACAGAAAACTATATTCAGTATTCTAGGATAAACCATAATGGAAAATAAAATTTTAAAAAATACATATGTGTATAACTGAATCACTTTGCTGTACAGAAGAAATTAACACAACATAATAAACCAGTAATACTTCAATTCAAAAATAAAACGAAACATGTAAATCTATTACAAATAATAGTTTTAGAGAAACCAATCTGATTTTGAAATAAGTACTTAGAAATTGATCATACTCTATTTTGGATTATATATTATCATATTACTCATTTTCTTGCCTTTTGCTTTTCTAATTCTTTCTTTAATCTTGGCACTCCTTTCACAAAGAAAAAGGGAAAAGATGAAATGAAAACTAGTTTGTTTTTAAAAGTTTTGGGAGTAGAGAAGAGAGTAAAGCTAACATATGAAATATATTTTAGTGCTATTCTTTGGGTGTTCTTTATCAGTATTCCTGAATCCAGTTTTAAATATATTCAGCCATAAACTATAAAATAATTAGTCTGTTAATTAGTCTATAAATCAGGAATCAGTGTGAAACCATTTTTGAGAAGAACTTTTCTTTCTATAGCAAAGAGGTAGTTCAGTTCAGTCGCTCAGTCGTATCCGACTCTCCGTGACCCCATGAATCACAGCACGCCAGGCCTCCCTGTCCATCACCAACTACCGGAGTTCACTCAAACTCATGTCCACAGAGTCGGTGATGCCATCCAGCCATCTCATTCTCTGTCGTCCCCTTCTCCTCCCGCCCCCAACCTTTCCCAGCATCAGAGTCTTTTCCAGTGAGTCAACTTGTTACATGAGGTGGCCAAAGTATTGCAGTTTCAGCTTTAGCATCAGTCCTTCCAATGAACACCCAGGATTGATCTCCTTTAGAATGGACTTGTTGAATCTCCTTGCAGTCCAAGGGACTCTGAAGAGTCTTCTCCAACACCACAGTTCAAAAGCATCAATTCTTCGGCGATCAGCTTTCTTAAATCTTCATCCTTGGTAAGCATAACAAGTAGCTCAGTAAAACTGCCATTTTATGAAAGTGGCATGTAATTAGCTGACTCACCTAACACAACTTCACAGCAGAGCAACAACTGCCAGCTTTTCTCAGGTTACTTGGATATAGATCTATCTGCAAATACTAATACACAATAGGGAGTCTGGGAATAAAGTAGTTTCAGTTTTCAGGTCCAAAGATTAATCCTCTTCTTCCATTAATAAAATATTTTATGTCTAAATATATATTTATATTTGCTTATTACTTAAATCTGCATGGATAGAGTTCTTGAAGAGCTTCCACTTGGGAAGTGCTTGAATAAGACATCAGCAATATTAAAGTGGGTCAACCTTAGGAAGATCAACTCCTCTATTGAGCTAAGAAGGAACCAGTCCTTTCACCTTTGCAAATGCAATGATATTTGGTGACAAGTCCTAAAACTAGTGAAAGATCCCCTGGAGAAGGAAACAGCAACCTACTCCAGTCTTCTTGCCTAGAAAATTACATGGAAAGAGAAGCCTGGCGGGCTACAGTCCATAGGGGCACAGAGAGTTGGACATGACTGAGCAGCATACATTCATGCACTTAAAACTAGCAACTGGAGGAGGAATCGGTGGAGAGGGTAGATTTTGGCCTTAAGAAGCCTCACTACAAACAAAGCTAGTGGAGGTGATGGAATTCCAGCTGAGCTATTTCAAATCCTAAAAGATGATGCTGTGAAAGTGCTGCACTAAGTATGCCAGCAAATTTGGAAAACTCAGCAGTGGCAACAGGACTGGAAATGGTCAGTTGTCATTCCAATCCCAACGAAAGGCAATGCCAAATATTTAAACAACTGCACAATTGCACTCATCTCACACGCTAGCAAAGTCATGCTCAAAATTCTTCAAGATAGGCTTCAATAGTACTTCAACTGAGAACTTCCAAATGTTCAAGCTGGATTTAGAAAAGGCAAAGGAACCAGAGATCAATGGCCAACATCCATTGGATCATAGAAAAAAGCAAGAGAATTCCAGAAAAACATCTACTACTGCTTTACTGACTATGTCAAAACCTTTGGCTGTGTGTATCACAGCAAACTGTGGAAAATTCTTCAAGTGATGGGAATATCAGACCACCTTACCTGCCTCTTGAGAAACCTCTCTATGCAGGTCAAGAAGCAACAGTTAGAACCGGACATGGAACAACAGAGTGCTTTCAAATTGGGAAAGGAGTATGTCAAGGCTGTATATTGTCACCCTGCTTATGTAACTTCTATGCAAACCACATTGTGTGAAATGCTAGACCTGAATGAAGCACAAGCTGGAATCAAGATTGCCAGGAGAAATATCAATAACCTCAGACATGCAGATGACAGCACCCTTTCGGCAGAAAGTAAAGAGAAACTAAAGAGCCTCTTGATGAAAGTGAAAGAGGATATTGAAAAAGCTGGCTGAAAACTCAACATTCGAAAAATTGAGATCATTGCATCTGGCCCCATCACTTAATAGCAAATAGAAAAGGAAACAATGGAAACAAAGACAGACTTTACTTTCTTGGGCTCCAAAATCACTGCAGATGATGAGTGCAGCCAAGAAATTAAAATATGCTTGTTGCTTGAAAGAAAAGCTATGATCAAACTAGACAGCATGTTAAAAAGCAGAAACATTACTCTACCAACAAAAGGCCATGTAGTCAAAGCTATGGTCTTTCTAGTAGTCATGTATGGATGTGAGAGTTGGACCAAAAAGAAAGCTGAGCACCGAAGAATTGATGCTTTTCAACTGTGGTGTTGGAGAAGACTCTTGAGAGTCCCTTGATCTGCAACGAGATCAAACCAGTCTATCCTAAATGAAATCAGTCCTGAGTATTCATTGGAAAGGGAAAATGGCTCAGTCATGTCCCACTCTTAGCAACCCCATGGAATTAGTCCATGGAATTCTCCAGGCCAGAATACTGGAGTGGGTTCAGTTCAGTTGCTCAGTTGTGACTGACTCTCTGCGACCCCATGAATCACAGCACACCAGGCCTCCCTGTCCATCACCAACTCCCGGAGTTCACTCAAACTCAAGTCCATAGAGTCGGTGATGCCATCCAGCCATCTCATTCTCTGTCATCCCCTTCTCCTCCCGCCCCCAACCTTTCCCAGCATCAGAGTCTTTTCCAGTGAGTCAACTCGTCGCATGAGGTGGCCAAAGTATTGCAGTTTCAGCTTTAGCATCAGTCCCTGCAATGAACACCCAGGACTGATCTCCTCTAGAATGGACTGGTTGGATCTCCGTGCAGTCCAAGGGACTCTCAAGAGTCTTCTCCAGCACCACAGTTCAAAAGCATCAGTTCTTCAGCGATCAGCTTTTTTTACAGTCCAACTCTCACATCCATACATGACCACGGGAAAAACCATAGCCTTGACTAGACGGACGTTATTGGCAAAGTAATGTCTCTGCTTTTTAATATACTATCTAGGTTGGTCATAACGTTCCTTCCAAGGAGTAAGCGTCTTTTAATTTCATGGCTGCAATCAGCATCTGCAGTGATTTTGGAGCCCCAAAAAATAAAGTCTGACACTGTCTCCACTGTTTTTCCATCTATTTCCCATGAAGTGATGGGACCAGATGCCATGATCTTTGTTTTCTGAATGTTGAGCTTCAAGCCAACCTTTTCACTCTCCTCTTTCACTTTCATCAAGAGGCTTTTGAGTTCCTCTTCACTTTCTGCCATAAGGGTGGTGTCATTTGCATATCTGAGATTATTGATATTTCTCCCAGCAATCTTGATTCCAGCTTGTGCTTCTTCCAGCCCAGCGTTCCTCATGATGTACTCTGCATATAAGTTAAATAAGCAGGGTGACAATATACAGCCTTGACGTACTCCTTTTCCTATTTGGAAACAGTCTGTTGTTCCATGTACAGTTCTGACTGTTGCTTCCTGACCTGCATACAGGTTTCTCAAGAGGCAGGTCAGGTGGTCTGGTGTTCCCATCTCTTTCAGAATTTTCCAGTTTATTGTGATCCACACTTTGGCATAGTCAATGAAGCAGAAATAGATGTTTTGAAGGTCATTCAAATGAAGTATCCTTAAATGTTTAATTATCCATCTTACTCTTACATGAAATAACAGCTAAGGCTTATTTAGTGTTTACTCTGTATTAGTTGTGTTTCAAGAGTTTGACATGCGTTATTTCACTTAGAAACCAACTTCAGGTGGTTACTACAATTATTTACTTTTTCAGTGAATGAACAGAGGCTGGCAATGTAGCTCCAAGGCCCAAGCTCAGCTACAAGGCAATTTCTTGACAAAAGCATCTTGCTAAAACATAAGTTAAGCAGAATGTTAAACAAAAGATAAGTTAAACAGAAGATAAAATTCAATTTCAAAAAATTAACACTCTCAAAATGCAGTGTAAAATGTTATGAACAAATATCTAGCTATCTCTACTATTACTTAAACATTTTTCACTATTAGAAAAAAAAATTAGGGGCTCAAAGAACTGTTGATATATATCTGAGTGGTATATTTACACAGACAAAAATCAGAATAGCATTTTAACAACATGGTTATTAAATCTGCAAACACTAAGTTGATTAACTTTTTGTTACAGGGTAAAATAGCTTGTTATGAATTCAATACATAACATTATTCAAGTTTAGACCTTTTCATTACACTTGTTCTTATAGACTATGATGAAATCGTCAGAAAAAAATTGTTCAATTTTTCCCCTAAATATGTGGCACAGAAATTACCATTTTCAAAATGGTTTGAAATATCACCTGAGTTTCCTTCTTCACGCCTTTGACCAACTAATGAAGCTTTTGCCTGGGTCACAGACCTTCTCCTCCTTAGTTTTGCACTGGAAATGGTCATCTCTACCAATACCAGCAACATAATTTATCATTCTCATAATAAAAGGTAATGATCCAATAAGTCCCTGGGCAGATGTTACACTTAGTCATGATGTTTATTTATTGATTGATTCTGTATTATCCCAAAGAGAATTGAGAAAATTAAGATTTACTCATCACAACTGATGAATAACCTTTACTTTGTCTAATATTATCTTTTTCTGCCTTTAATTAAGGACTAAATGCTTATTTGTGTTCTTTTAATTACTTTTAAACATCCTTTATTTCTGGATAACATTACTGAACTCTCAGTAACTCAATAGAGTTCTATATTTTTTTCAAACATTCTTGCTTAATTTGGTTCCTTTATATCTCCCTTTTATTCTGTTTTGGGTTTGCTTTTTTTTTAGTAGAAACTCACGATTAGTATATATCAGAGGGAGAAAAAACAAAGAACATGCAGAATATTCTGTATTTAAGGTATTGCAACTGTCTTGATGGCCTTAAGGAATAAGTGGGGTGGGTAGAAGCATGTGTGTGAGTGTTGCAAAAACTATCTACTGAGGATGACTCCTAATTCTAATTCATTGCTGAGAAACTGAAACTGTATATACTATTTGTAATTTGGAAGCACAAGAAAGAAAATATGCTTTAAAGAGCATGGGATGTGGTGGCAGACTGACCTAGTGGCAAATGCTATCTGTGAGATTTTGAGCAATGTAGATGTCTCAACTAGAAGATGGTAACTATAACAACTTTCTCTCAGAGAACAAGATGGTGGAGGAGTAGGTGGACATGGGGTACATCTCTCTCCACGGATACATCAGGAATACACTTCAGACACAGAAGTGCAGGCAGAATATCAGCTGAGAGTGGACAGGAGTACATGTCCAGGAGAAAAGAATATATAGACCCATGCAAAACTTGAGATCAAGCCCTGAGCCTTTGGAGTGGGAGCACTGACTTCAAGACCCTAGACTACCAGAGAACTAACCCTAGGTGGGTATCGAATAGTGAGAACTCACACAAAGGAAACCACTGGATTACAAGACCCAGTATCACCCAACCACCAGTAGCACCCTGTGCAGGATACCTCATCTAAACAACAAACAAAAATACAAACCAATCATCACCAGACAGGATTACCACCTCACTAGGCCTTGCCAGTCAGAGGAAAAACAATCAAACAAAAACTCAGCACAAATCTCACCCTATAAAAAGCTTACACAAACCACTGGACCAAACTTAGGAGGACAGAAACCAAAAGGAAGAAAGAATTCAACCTTGAAGCCTGGGAAAAGGAGACCTAAAACACAGTTAGTTAAAAAAAAAAAAAAAGAAAAGGCAGAGAAATACCACACAAATGAAGGAACAAACTAGAAACACAGAAGTCCAAATAAATGAAGAGGAAATAGGTAAACTACTTGAAAAAGAATTCAGAATAATAATAGTAAAGATGATCAAAAACCTTGAAAATAAAATGGAGAAAATGCAAGAATCAATTAACAAAGACCTATAAGAATTAAAGAATAAACATGCAGAGAAAAACAGCACAATTACTGAAATTAAAAATACTCTAGAAGGAATCAATAGCAGAATATCTGAAGCAGAAGAATGAATCAGTGAGATGGAAGATAAAATGGTGGAAATAACTTCTGAAGAGCAGAATAAAGTAAAAAGAATGAAAAGAACTGAGGAAAGTCTCAGAGACCTCAGGGACAATATCAAACACATTGACATTTAAATTATAGGGGTCTTGGAAAAAAAAAAGAGAAAAAGAAACGGTTTGAGAAAATTTTTGAAGAGATTATAGTTGAAAATTTCCCCAACATGGAAAAAGAAATAATCAAGTCCAAGAGGCACAAAGAGTCCCATACAGAATAAACCCAAGGAGGAACATGCCAAGACACACACTAATCAAACTAACAAAGACTAAACACAATTCAAGAATGTTAAAAACAGCAAGAGAGAAGCAACAAGTAACATACAAGGGAAACCCCATATGCTTAACAGCTGATCTTTCAGCAGAAACTTTGCACGCCAGAAGGGAATAGCAAGATATATTTGAAGTACTGAAAGAGAAAAATCTACAACCAAGATTACTGTATCTGGCAAGGATCTCATTCAAAATTGATGGAGAAATAAAAAGCTTTTCAGACAAGCAAAAGTTAAGAGAATTCGGTAGCACCAAATCAGCCTTACAACAAATGTTAAACAGCCTTATACAGTCAAGAAATACAAGAGAAGAAAAAAGATCTACAAAATCAACCCCAAACAGTTAAGAAAATGGCAATAGGAACATATATATCAATAATTACTTTAAATATAAATGGATTAAATGCTATACCCAAAAGCCACAGACTGGCTGAATGGATATGAAAACAAAACCCATATATATGCTGTTTTCAAGAAACCCACTTCAGACCTAAAGACACATATAGACAGAGTGAGAGGATGGAAAAATATATTCCACGCAAATGGGAAGCAAAAGAAAGCTGGAGTAGCAGTCCTCATATCAGACAAAATAGATCTTAAAATAAAGAATATTATAAAAAATAAGGAAGAACACTACATCATGAATGGATCAGTCCAAGAGGAAGACATAACAGTTGTAAATATCAATGCACCCAGCATAGGAGCACCTCAATACAAAAGAAAAACACTGCTGCTGCTGCTGCTAAGTCACTTCAGTCGTGTCCGACTCTGTGTGACCCCATAGACGGAAGCCCACCAGGCTCCCCTGTCCCTGGAATTCTCCAGGCAAGAACACTGGAGTGGGTTGCCATTTCCTTCTCCAATGTGTGAAAGTGAAAAGTGAAAGTGAAGTCGCTCAGTCGTGTCCGACCATTAGCAACCCCACGGACTGCAACCTACCAGGCTCCTCCATCCATGGGATTTTCTAGGCAAGAGTACTGGAGTGGCTTGCCACTAACAGACATAAAAGAAGAAATTGACAGTAACACAATAATAATGGGAGGCTTTAACACCCCACTCACACCAATGGACAGATCATCAAAACAGAAAATAAGGAAACACAAGTCTTAAACGATACATTGGATGAGATGGATCTCACTGATTGAAAGATAAAAACCATATGATAATCTCAATAGATGCAGAAAAAGCCTTAGACAAAATTCAGCACCCATTTATGATTAAAACTCTTCCAAAAATGGGCATAGAAGGAACCTACCTCAACATAATAAAAGCCAAATATGATAAGCCTAGAGCATTATTTTCAGTGGTGAATAACTGAAAGCATTCCCCCTAAGATCAGGAACAAGACAAGGGTGTCCACTTCCCTACTGTTATCCAACATAGTTCTGAAGTCCTAGCTACAGAAATCAGAGAAGAAAAGGAAATAAAAGGAATCCATATCAGAAAAGAAGTAAAGCTCTCACTGTCTGCAGATGACATGATACTATACACAGAAAACCCTAAAGATAGTATCAGAAAATTACTAGAGCTAATCAGTGAACTTCACAAAGTTGCAGGATACAAAATCAGTACACAGAAATCACTTGCATTTCTATATACTAACAATGAAAAATCAGAAAGGGAAATAAAGGAATCAATCCCATTCACCATGGCAACAAAAAGAATTAAATATCTAGGAATAAACTTACCTAAGGAGACAAACGGAGAAGGCAATGGCAGCCCACTCCAGTACTCTTGCCTGGAAAATCCCATGGACGGAGGAGCCTGGTAGGCTGCAGTCCATGGGGTCGCTAAGAGTCAGACACGACTGAGCGACTTCACTTTCACTCTTCACTTTCATGCATTGGAGAAGGAAATGGCAACCCACTCCAGTGTTCTTGCCTGGAGAATCCCAGGGACGGGGGAGCCTGGTGGGTTGCCGTCTATGGGGTCGCACAGAGTCAGACACGACTGAAGGGACTTAGCAACAGCAATAGCAACAAGGAGACAAAAGAACTGTACACAGAAAACTATAAGACACTGATGAAAGAAATCAAAGATGACACAAACAGATGGAGAGATATTCTATGTTCCTGGGTAGGAAGAATCAATATTGTGAAAATGACTATTCTACCAAATGCAATCTACAGAGTCAATGCAATCCCTATCAGATTCAGTTCAGTTCAGTTCAGTTCATTTCAGTCACTCAGTCATGTCCGACTCTTTGCGACTCCATGAATCACAGCACGCCAGGCCTGGCATTTTCCACAGAACTAGAAGAAAAAATTTCACAATTCATATGGAAACACAAAAGACCCCAAATAACCAAAACATTCTTAGAAAAGATGAATGGAGCTGGAGGAATCAACCTTCCTGACTTCAGATTATACTACAAAGCTACTGTCATCAAGACAGTATGGTACTGGCACAAAAACAGAACTATAGACCAATGCAACAAGGCAGAAAACCCTAAAATAAACCCATGCATCTATGGGTATCTTACTTTTGACAAAGGAGGCAAGAATATACAATGGAGCAAAGACAGCCTCTTTAATAAATATGTCCTCTTTTACATGGACAGCTTCATGTAAAAGAATGAAATTAGAACACTTCCTAACACCACACACAAAGATAAACTCAAAATGTATTAAAGACCTAAATGTAAGACCAGAAACTATAAAACTCTTAAGAGGAAAACACAGGCAGAATACCCAATGACATAAATCAAAGCAAGATCCTCTGTGACCCAGCTCCTAGAGTAACAGAAATAAAAGCAAAAGTAAACAAGTAGGACGTGATTAAACTTAAAAGCTTTTGCACAGCAAAGGAAACTATAAGCAAGGTGAAAAGACAACCCTCAGAATGGGAGAAAATAATAGCAAATGAAACAACTGACAAAGGGTTAATTTCCAAAATATACAAGCAGCTCATACAACTCAATGCTAGAAAAATAAACAACCCAATCAAAAAGTGGAAAAAGACCTAAACAGACATTTCTCCAAAGAAGACATACAGATGGCTAACAAACACAGGAAAAGATGCTCAACATTGCTCATTATTAGAGAAATGCAAATCAAAACCACAATGAGATATCACCTCACACAGGTCAGAATGGCCATCATCAAAAAGTCTACAAACAATAAATACTGGAGAGGGTGTGGAGAAAAGGTTACACTCTTGCACTGTTGGTGGGAATGTAAATTCATTCAGCCACTATGGAAGATGGTATGGAGATTTCTTAAAAAACTAGAATAAAACCACCATATGACCCAGCAATCCCACTCCTAGGCATATACCCTGAGGAAAGCAAAACTGAAAAAGACGCATGTATCCCATTGTTCATTGCAGCACTATTTACAATAGCTAGAACATGGAAGCAACCTAGATGTCCATCAACAGATGAATGGATAAAGAATCTGTGGTACATATATACAAAGGAATATATCTTATCCATTAAAAGGAATGTATTTGAGTCAGTTTTAATGATGTAGATGAACCTAGAACCTATTATACAGAGTGAAGTAAGTCTGAAAGAGAAAAACAAATATCACATATTAACACATATGAATGGAATCCAGGAAGATAGTATTGATGAATCTATCTTCAGGGCTGCAGTGGATATGCAGTTATAGAGCACAAACTTGTGGACACAGTGGGGGAAGGAGAGGATGGGAAGATTTGACAGAGTAACATGGAAACGTATATATTACCATAGGTGAAATAGATAGCCAGAAGAAATTTGCTGCATGATGCAGGAAGCTCAAACTGGTGCTCTGGGACAACTTAGAGGAGTGGGATGGGGTGGGAGGTAAGAGGGAAGTTCACAAGGGAGGGGACATGCATATACCTATGGCTGATTCATGTTGATGTATGGCAGAAACCAACACAAAACACTGTAAAACAATTATCCTTCAATTTAAAAAAATGACAGCTTTTGCCTTATCTTACTGACTAGTTGGTTTTGGCTCTCCAGTGAACCGCAGTGTTTTGTTTGCTCAGACTGGTGCACAGGCTCTCCTCTTTGTTCTCCTCTTGGCTGCCTATGAACACAGCTGAAAGCTTCTGTACTAAACGATAGATGGACCTGTTACATCCTGAGCACATCTTAGAACTTAGATGAGAAGCAAACACTACAGAGCTACAAACACAATGTTCTAATTGTTTTCAACTGAAGACTTTTAAGCAGAAGCAGTTTTATATTTAGGCAATAACAAGGATGAGAGATATTCACAGAACTTGTACTTGAAGATAAATATACTTTTCTTGATATTTATAATGCTGTTAAAGAAACACCTCGTATCCTTGCAATAATTAGCTTTTCATAACTGAAGCAGAACACATTCTATTTTAAAAGCCCTGACTTTTCCTTTGCAGACTCTTGGGTCAACCTCATAAAAGGGGCAGTACTGTACCTGTGAAACTAAACTGCTAGATCAGTCAATTATAACCTCATCATAAAAATACAACACAGGGGAAAATATAGAATATTCAGATCTTAGAAACACCAATAGTGTAACATTACTACAGATCTTCCTTGACTTAAAATGTATTTATATCCTAATACCCTACATAAGTTGAAAATCTAAGTTTAAAATGCATTTAATACAAGTAACCTACCCAACATCATAACTTAGCCTAGCCTATCTTAAATGTGCTCGGACGAATTACATTAGCCTAATAGCTGGGCAAAATCATCTAACACAAAGCCTATTTTATAATAAAGTATAGAATATCTCATGTAATTTATTGATGCTCTCGTGAAAGTAAGAAACGGAGTGGGTGTATGGCCATACAATGGTGGTGTGTTGTTTGTTTACCCTCCTGACTGCATGGCTGACTGACAGCTATCACTGCCCAGTATCATGAGGGTGTATTGTACCACATATTGCTAGTCTTAGAAAACATTAAAATTCAAAGTATGGTTTTTCCTGAATGAGTATCACTGTCACACCATCATAAAGTCAAAACAATCCTAAGCTAAGTCATTGCAAGTCAGGGACTGCATTTATGACCGTCACTGTATAATCACAACGACTTGGGGGCACTGTGACTTGCTTCCAAAAATGTGCCATACGTTTTTAAGATGTCTAACATTTTGGAAGGCAAGTTTAAATTAAAGTTGTTCTGTATTAAGATATGACCTAATAATGATGCTTCTTATCATATTATTTATCAATGAACACCTCCAAATTTGATAAAAACTATGATACAGAAAATGTTTCTCTACAGCTTAATTCAGAGATAGAAGTTCTATGTTTTGTGTTATATTACCAAACATCAAACATGCAATCATATTGCCAATATTAAACTATTCAATTAATCAAAAGGAAATAATTAGCAGTGTAAATCTAATAAACATAATTATGTATAGTACACATATCAGGAATCATAGAATGTACAATGCTATATAAGACATGGTTTACCTCAAGCAACCTCAAGTCTAGATAAATAACTAAAAGATACATAAAAGCTGGTAAAACATAAGGTAGTAAACACGATAAAAGGGCAGGAGAAAGGTACCAATAAAATGTTCAGAATGAGCTGTGATGACTTCTGGTTAAATGAAACATCATTAGAACTGGATCTGAGGAGAAGGAACAAGATGGCGGAGGAATAGGATGGTGAGACCACTCTCTCCCCCACAAATTCATCAAAAAGAACATTTGAACGCAGAGTAAAGTCCACAAAACAACTTCTGAATGCTGGCAGAGGACATCAGGCACCCAGAAAAGCAGCCCATTGTCTTCGAAAGGAGGTAGGAAAAAACATAAAAGATAAAAAGAGAGACAAAAGAAGTAAGGATGGAGCTCCATTCCAGGAAGGGAGGCTTTAAAAAGAGAGAAGTTTCCAAACACCAGGAAACACTCTCACTGGCGAATCTGTGGCAAGCCTTGGAACCTCAGAGGGCCACATAACCCTCTTTTTTTTAAATAAAAATTTTTT